>NW_027136314.1:1800000-2100000 GCF_039906515.1 Pseudorca crassidens | reverse complement strand
ATTTCAGGAGGTAGACTGGAATTGCATTGAAAGCATAGGAAAAGAGGCAGAACGTCCACAATGATGCACTTGGCCAAAAAGGGCGTATGCGTTTTTTCCTGAATATATTCAGGAAAAAACGCATACGCCCTTTTTGGCCAACCAAGCAAGCTTGCAAAGGAAATCTGCACTACAATGAAGTCTCACTTTCCCCCGGTCAAAAGGGCCATCTGAAAAAAGTGTAAAATCCAGAAAGGCAGGACAGGCCATGGAGAACTGGGAGCCTTGTTATGCTGATGGGCGGGATGTAAATTGCCAACAGACACTCGGGAGAAGTGTATGGTGTTTCCTGAAACATCTAAAAAACAAAGCAACAGAGCCTAGGGCACTTCCACTTATGGTCCTATAGATTAGGGAAATTAAAATCAAAAAGACACAGCCACCCCAAAGTTTGGGACGCCTCTGTTTACAAGAACCTCGTTTACAGTACAAGTTCAACATTGCAGAAAGTGAAAAATGGATAAAGAAGTTGTGGTATTTACTTACAAAGCAATATCACTCTGCAATGAAATCTATGTCATCAGGCCCTTAGCAGCACAATGAGTGGATTCAGGTATGATGATTCTAACTGAAATAAGTCACACAGAAAAAGAAACATCATAAGATATCAGTAATACACGGAATGTAAACTTCGCTACACAGGAACTGAATTCCAAAACAGAACAGGGTCTCAAATTTAGAAAACCAACTTATGCTTGCTTAAGGGGAAAGGTGAGTTGGGGTGCTGCATAAAACCAGAGATTGAAATGAGCACAGATAAAGTTCCTTAAGCCAAATATGGAATAGACAAGAGCTACTCCTTGCTCAACGAAATGGACACAACACTGCATATTAAACGCCTAAGAATGTACCTGACTAGTAAGTATCTTAAAACCTATGGATTGCTATGTCTCCGAAAGAGAATCAAGCATGTGTACAGGGGCATAAACGCAGCAGTGATAGGATTGGAGAGGTTTGGTGAGCAAATGAAGACCCTCTGAAGTCATATTGCATGGTACCCATTCCACGTGTTTCAACTACCCAGGTTTAAGGTATTCTTCCTTCAGCTAAAACATGCATGTGGAACCTAGAGTATGATCAACCATGTGATCGGGAGACGTGTTCAAATATGTCTCAGGTTTCGTACCCTGGTACTCGGGTGCAACATTCCTGACGCTTTACTAACACCCTCCCAACTTGGAGAGTCAGTCCCTTTAACCTCCTGTTTGGCCCAGTTTGCAATTTCTGCGGAAGATGAACAGGAATAGCGAGAACCAATGAGAGACTAGCTGGAGGTGTCTGGACGGGCAAATTTAACTCTCATTTCCCACCAGGAAGAGGAATTAACCAAAGGCTCAGCGTGCCGTGCCGGAACCAGATTAGGGCCTGAAGCCATCCTGCGGTGTTGCGGCCAGGTCACAAGAAAGCGAGTTGAAGAAAGGAGCTCAGGGGCACTGTAATTCACAAACCTGCAGAGTTATAAATGACAGCTATCGTCCAAAAATATACTGAAGTAAGGCTGCCAAGAGGACTTGAAAGCGGGGCAGAATTGCAGGAAACCGATTTCAGGAGGTAGACTGGAATTGCATTGAAAGCATAGGAAAAGAGGCAGAACGTCCACAATGATGCACTTGGCCAAAAAGGGCGTATGCGTTTTTTCCTGAATATATTCAGGAAAAAACGCATACGCCCTTTTTGGCCAACCAAGCAAGCTTGCAAAGGAAATCTGCACTACAATGAAGTCTCACTTTCCCCCGGTCAAAAGGGCCATCTGAAAAAAGTGTAAAATCCAGAAAGGCAGGACAGGCCATGGAGAACTGGGAGCCTTGTTATGCTGATGGGCGGGATGTAAATTGCCAACAGACACTCGGGAGAAGTGTATGGTGTTTCCTGAAACATCTAAAAAACAAAGCAACAGAGCCTAGGGCACTTCCACTTATGGTCCTATAGATTAGGGAAATTAAAATCAAAAAGACACAGCCACCCCAAAGTTTGGGACGCCTCTGTTTACAAGAACCTCGTTTACAGTACAAGTTCAACATTGCAGAAAGTGAAAAATGGATAAAGAAGTTGTGGTATTTACTTACAAAGCAATATCACTCTGCAATGAAATCTATGTCATCAGGCCCTTAGCAGCACAATGAGTGGATTCAGGTATGATGATTCTAACTGAAATAAGTCACACAGAAAAAGAAACATCATAAGATATCAGTAATACACGGAATGTAAACTTCGCTACACAGGAACTGAATTCCAAAACAGAACAGGGTCTCAAATTTAGAAAACCAACTTATGCTTGCTTAAGGGGAAAGGTGAGTTGGGGTGCTGCATAAAACCAGAGATTGAAATGAACACAGATAAAGTTCCTTAAGCCAAATATGGAATAGACAAGAGCTACTCCTTGCTCAACGAAATGGACTCAACACCGCATATTAAATGCCTAAGAATGTACCTGACTAGTAAGTATCTTAAAACCTATGGATTGCTATGTCTCCGAAAGAGAATCAAGCATGTGTACAGGGGCATAAACGCAGCAGTGATAGGATTGGAGAGGTTTGGTGAGCAAATGAAGACCCTCTGAAGTCATATTGCATGGTACCCATTCCACGGGTTTCAACTACCCAGGTTTAAGGTATTCTTCCTTCAGCTAAAACATGCATGTGGAACCTAGAGTATGATCAACCATGTGATCGGGAGACGTGTTCAAATATGTCTCAGTTTTCGTACCCTGGTACTCGGGTGCAACATTCCAGACGCTTTACTAACACCCTCCCGACTTGGAGAGTCAGTCCCTTTAACCTCCTGTTTGGCCCAGTTTGCAATTTCTGCGGAAGATGAACAGGAATAGCGAGAACCAATGAGAGACTAGCTGGAGGTGTCTGGACGGGCAAATTTAACCCTCATTTCCCACCAGGAAGAGGAATTAACCAAAGGCTCAGCGTGCCGTGCCGGAACCAGATTAGGGCCTGAAGCCATCCTGCGGTGTTGCGGCCAGCTCAAAAGAAAGCGAGTTGAAGAAAGGAGCTCAGGGGCACTGTAATTCACAAACCTGCAGAGTTATAAATGACAGCTATCGTCCAAAAATATACTGAAGTAAGGCTGCCAAGAGGACTTGAAAGCGGGGCAGAATTGCAGGAAACCGATTTCAGGAGGTAGACTGGAATTGCATTGAAAGCATAGGAAAAGAGGCAGAACGTCCACAATGATGCACTTGGCCAAAAAGGGCGTATGCGTTTTTTCCTGAATATATTCAGGAAAAAACGCATACGCCCTTTTTGGCCAACCAAGCAAGCTTGCAAAGGAAATCTGCACTACAATGAAGTCTCACTTCCCCCCGGTCAAAAGGGCCATCTGAAAAAAGTGTAAAATCCAGAAAGGCAGGACAGGCCATGGAGAACTGGGAGCCTTGTTATGCTGATGGGCGGGATGTAAATTGCCAACAGACACTCGGGAGAAGTGTATGGTGTTTCCTGAAACATCTAAAAAACAAAGCAACAGAGCCTAGGGCACTTCCACTTATGGTCCTATAGCTTAGGGAAATTAAAATCAAAAAGACACAGCCACCCCAAAGTTTGGGACGCCTCTGTTTACAAGAACCTCGTTTACAGTACAAGTTCAACATCGCAGAAAGTGAAAAATGGATAAAGAAGTTGTGGTATTTACTTACAAAGCAATATCACTCAGCAATGAAATCTATGTCATCAGGCCCTTAGCAGCACAATGAGTGGATTCAGGTATGATGATTCTAACTGAAATAAGTCACACAGAAAAAGAAACATCATAAGATATCAGTAATACACGGAATGTAAACTTGGCTACACAGGAACTGAATTACAGAACAGAACAGGGTCTCAAATTTAGAAAACCAACTTATGCTTGCTTAAGGGTAAAGGTGAGTTGGGGTGCTGCATAAAACCAGAGATTGAAATGAGCACAGATAAAGTTCCTTAAGCCAAATATGGAATAGACAAGAGCTACTCCTTGCTCAACGAAATGGACTCAACACCGCATATTAAACGCCTAAGAATGTACCTGACTAGTAAGTATCTTAAAACCTATGGATTGCTATGTCTCCGAAAGAGAATCAAGCATGTGTACAGGGGCATAAACGCAGCAGTGATAGGATTGGAGAGGTTCGGTGAGCAAATGAAGACCCTTTGAAGTCATATTGCATGGTACCCATTCCACGGGTTTCAACTACCCAGGTTTAAGGTATTCTTCCTTCAGCTAAAACATGCATGTGGAACCTAGAGTCTGATCAACCATGTGATCGGGAGACGTGTTCAAATATGTCTCAGTTTTCGTACCCTGGTACTCGGGTGCAACATTCCAGACGCTTTACTAACACCCTCCCGACTTGGAGAGTCAGTCCCTTTAACCTCCTGTTTGGCCCAGTTTGCAATTTCTGCGGAAGATGAACAGGAATAGCGAGAACCAATGAGAGACTAGCTGGAGGTGTCTGGACGGGCAAATTTAACTCTCATTTCCCACCAGGAAGAGGAATTAACCAAAGGCTCAGCGTGCCGTGCCGGAACCAGATTAGGGCCTGAAGCCATCCTGCGGTGTTGCGGCCAGCTCAAAAGAAAGCGAGTTGAAGAAAGGAGCTCAGGGGCACTGTAATTCACAAACCTGCAGAGTTATAAATGACAGCTATCGTCCAAAAATATACTGAAGTAAGGCTGCCAAGAGGACTTGAAAGCGGGGCAGAATTGCAGGAAACCGATTTCAGGAGGCAGACTGGAATTGCATTGAAAGCATAGGAAAAGAGGCAGAACGTCCACAATGATGCACTTGGCCAAAAAGGGCGTATGCGTTTTTTCCTGAATATATTCAGGAAAAAACGCATACGCCCTTTTTGGCCAACCAAGCAAGCTTGCAAAGGAAATCTGCACTACAATGAAGTCTCACTTCCCCCCGGTCAAAAGGGCCATCTGAAAAAAGTGTAAAATCCAGAAAGGCCGGACAGGCCATGGAGAACTGGGAGCCTTGTTATGCTGATGGGCGGGATGTAAATTGCCAACAGACACTAGGGAGAAGTGTATGGTGTTTCCTGAAACATCTAAAAAACAAAGCAACAGAGCCTAGGGCACTTCCACTTATGGTCCTATAGCTTAGGGAAATTAAAATCAAAAAGACACAGCCACCCCAAAGTTTGGGACGCCTCTGTTTACAAGAACCTCGTTTACAGTACAAGTTCAACATCGCAGAAAGTGAAAAATGGATAAAGAAGTTGTGGTATTTACTTACAAAGCAATATCACTCAGCAATGAAATCTATGTCATCAGGCCCTTAGCAGCACAATGAGTGGATTCAGGTATGATGATTCTAACTGAAATAAGTCACACAGAAAAAGAAACATCATAAGATATCAGTAATACACGGAATGTAAACTTGGCTACACAGGAACTGAATTACAGAACAGAACAGGGTCTCAAATTTAGAAAACCAACTTATGCTTGCTTAAGGGGAAAGGTGAGTTGGGGTGCTGCATAAAACCAGAGATTGAAATGAGCACAGATAAAGTTCCTTAAGCCAAATATGGAATAGACAAGAGCTACTCCTTGCTCAACGAAATGGACTCAACACCGCATATTAAATGCCTAAGAATGTACCTGACTAGTAAGTATCTTAAAACCTATGGATTGCTATGTCTCCGAAAGAGAATCAAGCATGTGTACAGGGGCATAAACGCAGCAGTGATAGGATTGGAGAGGTTCGGTGAGCAAATGAAGACCCTTTGAAGTCATATTGCATGGTACCCATTCCACGGGTTTCAACTACCCAGGTTTAAGGTATTCTTCCTTCAGCTAAAACATGCATGTGGAACCTAGAGTATGATCAACCATGTGATCGGGAGACGTGTTCAAATATGTCTCAGTTTTCGTACCCTGGTACTCGGGTGCAACATTCCAGACGCTTTACTAACACCCTCCCGACTTGGAGAGTCAGTCCCTTTAACCTCCTGTTTGGCCCAGTTTGCAATTTCTGCGGAAGATGAACAGGAATAGCGAGAACCAATGAGAGACTAGCTGGAGGTGTCTGGACGGGCAAATTTAACTCTCATTTCCCACCAGGAAGAGGAATTAACCAAAGGCTCAGCGTGTCGTGCCGGAACCAGATTAGGGCCTGAAGCCATCCTGCGGTGTTGCGGCCAGCTCAAAAGAAAGCGAGTTGAAGAAAGGAGCTCAGGGGCACTGTAATTCACAAACCTGCAGAGTTATAAATGACAGCTATCGTCCAAAAATATACTGAAGTAAGGCTGCCAAGAGGACTTGAAAGCGGGGCAGAATTGCAGGAAACCGATTTCAGGAGGCAGACTGGAATTGCATTGAAAGCATAGGAAAAGAGGCAGAACGTCCACAATGATGCACTTGGCCAAAAAGGGCGTATGCGTTTTTTCCTGAATATATTCAGGAAAAAACGCATACGCCCTTTTTGGCCAACCAAGCAAGCTTGCAAAGGAAATCTGCACTACAATGAAGTCTCACTTCCCCCCGGTCAAAAGGGCCATCTGAAAAAAGTGTAAAATCCAGAAAGGCCGGACAGGCCATGGAGAACTGGGAGCCTTGTTATGCTGATGGGCGGGATGTAAATTGCCAACAGACACTAGGGAGAAGTGTATGGTGTTTCCTGAAACATCTAAAAAACAAAGCAACAGAGCCTAGGGCACTTCCACTTATGGTCCTATAGCTTAGGGAAATTAAAATCAAAAAGACACAGCCACCCCAAAGTTTGGGACGCCTCTGTTTACAAGAACCTCGTTTACAGTACAAGTTCAACATCGCAGAAAGTGAAAAATGGATAAAGAAGTTGTGGTATTTACTTACAAAGCAATATCACTCAGCAATGAAATCTATGTCATCAGGCCCTTAGCAGCACAATGAGTGGATTCAGGTATGATGATTCTAACTGAAATAAGTCACACAGAAAAAGAAACATCATAAGATATCAGTAATACACGGAATGTAAACTTGGCTACACAGGAACTGAATTACAGAACAGAACAGGGTCTCAAATTTAGAAAACCAACTTATGCTTGCTTAAGGGTAAAGGTGAGTTGGGGTGCTGCATAAAACCAGAGATTGAAATGAGCACAGATAAAGTTCCTTAAGCCAAATATGGAATAGACAAGAGCTACTCCTTGCTCAACGAAATGGACTCAACACCGCATATTAAATGCCTAAGAATGTACCTGACTAGTAAGTATCTTAAAACCTATGGATTGCTATGTCTCCGAAAGAGAATCAAGCATGTGTACAGGGGCATAAACGCAGCAGTGATAGGATTGGAGAGGTTCGGTGAGCAAATGAAGACCCTTTGAAGTCATATTGCATGGTACCCATTCCACGGGTTTCAACTACCCAGGTTTAAGGTATTCTTCCTTCAGCTAAAACATGCATGTGGAACCTAGAGTATGATCAACCATGTGATCGGGAGACGTGTTCAAATATGTCTCAGTTTTCGTACCCTGGTACTCGGGTGCAACATTCCAGACGCTTTACTAACACCCTCCCGACTTGGAGAGTCAGTCCCTTTAACCTCCTGTTTGGCCCAGTTTGCAATTTCTGCGGAAGATGAACAGGAATAGCGAGAACCAATGAGAGACTAGCTGGAGGTGTCTGGACGGGCAAATTTAACTCTCATTTCCCACCAGGAAGAGGAATTAACCAAAGGCTCAGCGTGTCGTGCCGGAACCAGATTAGGGCCTGAAGCCATCCTGCGGTGTTGCGGCCAGCTCAAAAGAAAGCGAGTTGAAGAAAGGAGCTCAGGGGCACTGTAATTCACAAACCTGCAGAGTTATAAATGACAGCTATCGTACAAAAATATACTGAAGTAAGGCTGCCAAGAGGACTTGAAAGCGGGGCAGAATTGCAGGAAACCGATTTCAGGAGGTAGACTGGAATTGCATTGAAAGCATAGGAAAAGAGGCAGAACGTCCACAATGATGCACTTGGCCAAAAAGGGCGTATGCGTTTTTTCCTGAATATATTCAGGAAAAAACGCATACGCCCTTTTTGGCCAACCAAGCAAGCTTGCAAAGGAAATCTGCACTACAATGTAGTCTCACTTCCCCCCGGTCAAAAGGGCCATCTGAAAAAAGTGTAAAATCCAGAAAGACAGGACAGGCCATGGAGAACTGGGAGCCTTGTTATGCTGATGGGCGGGATGTAAATTGCCAACAGACACTCGGGAGAAGTGTATGGTGTTTCCTGAAACATCTAAAAAACAAAGCAACAGAGCCTAGGGCACTTCCACTTATGGTCCTATAGCTTAGGGAAATTAAAATCAAAAAGACACAGCCACCCCAAAGTTTGGGACGCCTCTGTTTACAAGAACCTCGTTTACAGTACAAGTTCAACATCGCAGAAAGTGAAAAATGGATAAAGAAGTTGTGGTATTTACTTACAAAGCAATATCACTCAGCAATGAAATCTATGTCATCAGGCCCTTAGCAGCACAATGAGTGGATTCAGGTATGATGATTCTAACTGAAATAAGTCACACAGAAAAAGAAACATCATAAGATATCAGTAATACACGGAATGTAAACTTGGCTACACAGGAACTGAATTACAGAACAGAACAGGGTCTCAAATTTAGAAAACCAACTTATGCTTGCTTAAGGGTAAAGGTGAGTTGGGGTGCTGCATAAAACCAGAGATTGAAATGAACACAGATAAAGTTCCTTAAGCCAAATATGGAATAGACCAGAGCTACTCCTTGCTCAACGAAATGGACTCAACACCGCATATTAAACGCCTAGGAATGTACCTGACTAGTAAGTATCTTAAAACCTATGGATTGCTATGTCTCCGAAAGAGAATCAAGCATGTGTACAGGGGCATAAACGCAGCAGTGATAGGATTGGAGAGGTTCGGTGAGCAAATGAAGACCCTTTGAAGTCATATTGCATGGTACCCATTCCACGGGTTTCAACTACCCAGGTTTAAGGTATTCTTCCTTCAGCTAAAACATGCATGTGGAACCTAGAGTATGATCAACCATGTGATCGGGAGACGTGTTCAAATATGTCTCAGTTTTCGTACCCTGGTACTCGGGTGCAACATTCCAGACGCTTTACTAACACCCTCCCGACTTGGAGAGTCAGTCCCTTTAACCTCCTGTTTGGCCCAGTTTGCAATTTCTGCGGAAGATGAACAGGAATAGCGAGAACCAATGAGAGACTAGCTGGAGGTGTCTGGACGGGCAAATTTAACTCTCATTTCCCACCAGGAAGAGGAATTAACCAAAGGCTCAGCGTGCCGTGCCGGAACCAGATTAGGGCCTGAAGCCATCCTGCGGTGTTGCGGCCAGCTCAAAAGAAAGCGAGTTGAAGAAAGGAGCTCAGGGGCACTGTAATTCACAAACCTGCAGAGTTATAAATGACAGCTATCGTCCAAAAATATACTGAAGTAAGGCTGCCAAGAGGACTTGAAAGCGGGGCAGAATTGCAGGAAACCGATTTCAGGAGGCAGACTGAAATTGCATTGAAAGCATAGGAAAAGAGGCAGAACGTCCACAATGATGCACTTGGCCAAAAAGGGCGTATGCGTTTTTTCCTGAATATATTCAGGAAAAAACGCATACGCCCTTTTTGGCCAACCAAGCAAGCTTGCAAAGGAAATCTGCACTACAATGAAGTCTCACTTCCCCCCGGTCAAAAGGGCCATCTGAAAAAAGTGTAAAATCCAGAAAGGCAGGACAGGCCATGGAGAACTGGGAGCCTTGTTATGCTGATGGGCGGGATGTAAATTGCCAACAGACACTCGGGAGAAGTGTATGGTGTTTCCTGAAACATCTAAAAAACAAAGCAACAGAGCCTAGGGCACTTCCACTTATGGTCCTATAGCTTAGGGAAATTAAAATCAAAAAGACACAGCCACCCCAAACATTGGGACGCCTCTGTTTACAAGAACCTCGTTTACAGTACAAGTTCAACATCGCAGAAAGTGAAAAATGGATAAAGAAGTTGTGGTATTTACTTACAAAGCAATATCACTCAGCAATGAAATCTATGTCATCAGGCCCTTAGCAGCACAATGAGTGGATTCAGGTATGATGATTCTAACTGAAATAAGTCACACAGAAAAAGAAACATCATAAGATATCAGTAATACACGGAATGTAAACTTGGCTACACAGGAACTGAATTACAGAACAGAACAGGGTCTCAAATTTAGAAAACCAACTTATGCTTGCTTAAGGGTAAAGGTGAGTTGGGGTGCTGCATAAAACCAGAGATTGAAATGAGCACAGATAAAGTTCCTTAAGCCAAATATGGAATAGACAAGAGCTACCTCTTGCTCAACGAAATGGACTCAACACCGCATATTAAATGCCTAAGAATGTACCTGACTAGTAAGTATCTTAAAACCTATGGATTGCTATGTCTCCGAAAGAGAATCAAGCATGTGTACAGGGGCATAAACGCAGCAGTGATAGGATTGGAGAGGTTCAGTGAGCAAATGAAGACCCTTTGAAGTCATATTGCATGGTACCCATTCCACGGGTTTCAACTACCCAGGTTTAAGGTATTCTTCCTTCAGCTAAAACATGCATGTGCAACCTAGAGTATGATCAACCATGTGATCGGGAGACGTGTTCAAATATGTCTCAGTTTTCATACCCTGGTACTCGGGTACAACATTCCAGACGCTTTACTAACACCCTCCCGACTTGGAGAGTCAGTCCCTTTAACCTCCTGTTTGGCCCAGTTTGCAATTTCTGCGGAAGATGAACAGGAATAGCGAGAACCAATGAGAGACTAGCTGCAGGTGTCTGAACGGGCAAATTTAACTCTCATTTCCCACCAGGAAGAGGAATTAACCAAAGGCTCAGCGTGCCGTGCCGGAACCAGATTAGGGCCTGAAGCCATCCTGCGGTGTTGCGGCCAGCTCAAAAGAAAGCGAGTTGAAGAAAGGAGCTCAGGGGCACTGTAATTCACAAACCTGCAGAGTTATAAATGACAGCTATCGTCCAAAAATATACTGAAGTAAGGCTGCCAAGAGGACTTGAAAGCGGGGCAGAATTGCAGGAAACCGATTTCAGGAGGCAGACTGGAATTGCATTGAAAGCATAGGAAAAGAGGCAGAACGTCCACAATGATGCACTTGGCCAAAAAGGGCGTATGCGTTTTTTCCTGAATATATTCAGGAAAAAACGCATACGCCCTTTTTGGCCAACCAAGCATGCTTGCAAAGGAAATCTGCACTACAATGAAGTCTCACTTCCCCCCGGTCAAAAGGGACATCTGAAAAAAGTGTAAAATCCAGAAAGGCAGGACAGGCCATGGAGAACTGGGAGCCTTGTTATGCTGATGGGCGGGATGTAAATTGCCAACAGACACTCGGGAGAAGTGTATGGTGTTTCCTGAAACATCTAAAAAACAAAGCAACAGAGCCTAGGGCACTTCCACTTATGGTCCTATAGCTTAGGGAAATTAAAATCAAAAAGACACAGCCACCCCAAAGTTTGGGACGCCTCTGTTTACAAGAACCTCGTTTACAGTACAAGTTCAACATCGCAGAAAGTGAAAAATGGATAAAGAAGTTGTGGTATTTACTTACAAAGCAATATCACTCAGCAATGAAATCTATGTCATCAGGCCCTTAGCAGCACAATGAGTGGATTCAGGTATGATGATTCTAACTGAAATAAGTCACACAGAAAAAGAAACATCATAAGATATCAGTAATACACGGAATGTAAACTTGGCTACACAGGAACTGAATTACAGAACAGAACAGGGTCTCAAATTTAGAAAACCAACTTATGCTTTCTTAAGGGTAAAGGTGAGTTGGGGTGCTGCATAAAACCAGAGATTGAAATGAGCACAGATAAAGTTCCTTAAGCCAAATATGGAATAGACAAGAGCTACCTCTTGCTCAACGAAATGGACTCAACACCGCATATTAAATGCCTAAGAATGTACCTGACTAGTAAGTATCTTAAAACCTATGGATTGCTATGTCTCCGAAAGAGAATCAAGCATGTGTACAGGGGCATAAACGCAGCAGTGATAGGATTGGAGAGGTTCGGTGAGCAAATGAAGACCCTTTGAAGTCATATTGCATGGTACCCATTCCACGGGTTTCAACTACCCAGGTTTAAGGTATTCTTCCTTCAGCTAAAACATGCATGTGCAACCTAGAGTATTATCAACCATGTGATCGGGAGACGTGTTCAAATATGTCTCAGTTTTCATACCCTGGTACTCGGGTACAACATTCCAGACGCTTTACTAACACCCTCCCGACTTGGAGAGTCAGTCCCTTTAACCTCCTGTTTGGCCCAGTTTGCAATTTCTGCGGAAGATGAACAGGAATAGCGAGAACCAATGAGAGACTAGCTGGAGGTGTCTGAACGGGCAAATTTAACTCTCATTTCCCAACAGGAAGAGGAATTAACCAAAGGCTCAGCGTGCCGTGCCGGAACCAGATTAGGGCCTGAAGCCATCCTGCGGTGTTGCGGCCAGCTCAAAAGAAAGCGAGTTGAAGAAAGGAGCTCAGGGGCACTGTAATTCACAAACCTGCAGAGTTATAAATGACAGCTATTGTCCAAAAATATACTGAAGTAAGGCTGCCAAGAGGGCTTGAAAGCGGGGCAGAATTGCAGGAAACCGATTTCAGGAGGCAGACTGGAATTGCATTGAAAGCATAGGAAAAGAGGCAGAACGTCCACAATGATGCACTTGGCCAAAAAGGGCGTGTGAGTTTTTTCCTGAATATATTCAGGAAAAAACGCATACGCCCTTTTTGGCCAACCAAGCAAGCTTGCAAAGGAAATCTGCACTACAATGAAGTCTCACTTCCCCCCGGTCAAAAGGGCCATCTGAAAAAAGTGTAAAATCCAGAAAGGCAGGACAGGCCATGGAGAACTGGGAGCCTTGTTATGCTGATGGGCGGGATGTAAATTGCCAACAGACACTCGGGAGAAGTGTATGGTGTTTCCTGAAACATCTAAAAAACAAAGCAACAGAGCCTAGGGCACTTCCACTTATGGTCCTATAGCTTAGGGAAATTAAAATCAAAAAGACACAGCCACCCCAAACATTGGGACACCTCTGTTTACAAGAACCTCGTTTACAGTACAAGTTCAACATCGCAGAAAGTGAAAAATGGATAAAGAAGTTGTGGTATTTACTTACAAAGCAATATCACTCAGCAATGAAATCTATGTCATCAGGCCCTTAGCAGCACAATGAGTGGATTCAGGTATGATGATTCTAACTGAAATAAGTCACACAGAAAAAGAAACATCATAAGATATCAGTAATACACGGAATGTAAACTTGGCTACACAGGAACTGAATTACAGAACAGAACAGGGTCTCAAATTTAGAAAACCAACTTATGCTTGCTTAAGGGTAAAGGTGAGTTGGGGTGCTGCATAAAACCAGAGATTGAAATGAGCACAGATAAAGTTCCTTAAGCCAAATATGGAATAGACAAGAGCTACCTCTTGCTCAACGAAATGGACTCAACACCACATATTAAATGCCTAAGAATGTACCTGACTAGTAAGTATCTTAAAACCTATGGATTGCTATGTCTCCGAAAGAGAATCAAGCATGTGTACAGGGGCATAAACGCAGCAGTGATAGGATTGGAGAGGTTCGGTGAGCAAATGAAGACCCTTTGAAGTCATATTGCATGGTACCCATTCCACGGGTTTCAACTACCCAGGTTTAAGGTATTCTTCCTTCAGCTAAAACATGCATGTGCAACCTAGAGTATGATCAACCATGTGATCGGGAGACGTGTTCAAATATGTCTCAGTTTTCGTACCCTGGTACTCGGGTACAACATTCCAGACGCTTTACTAACACCCTCCCGACTTGGAGAGTCAGTCCCTTTAACCTCCTGTTTGGCCCAGTTTGCAATTTCTGCGGAAGATGAACAGGAATAGCGAGAACCAATGAGAGACTAGCTGGAGGTGTCTGAACGGGCAAATTTAACTCTCATTTCCCACCAGGAAGAGGAATTAACCAAAGGCTCAGCGTGCCGTGCCGGAACCAGATTAGGGCCTGAAGCCATCCTGCGGTGTTGCGGCCTGCTCAAAAGAAAGCGAGTTGAAGAAAGGAGCTCAGGGGCACTGTAATTCACAAACCTGCAGAGTTATAAATGACAGCTATCGTCCAAAAATATACTGAAGTAAGGCTGCCAAGAGGACTTGAAAGCGGGGCAGAATTGCAGGAAACCGATTTCAGGAGGCAGACTGGAATTGCATTGAAAGCATAGGAAAAGAGGCAGAACGTCCACAATGATGCACTTGGCCAAAAAGGGCGTATGCGTTTTTTCCTGAATATATTCAGGAAAAAACGCATACGCCCTTTTTGGCCAACCAAGCAAGCTTGCAAAGGAAATCTGCACTACAATGAAGTCTCACTTCCCCCCGGTCAAAAGGGCCATCTGAAAAAAGTGTAAAATCCAGAAAGGCAGGACAGGCCATGGAGAACTGGGAGCCTTGTTATGCTGATGGGCGGGATGTAAATTGCCAACAGACACTCGGGAGAAGTGTATGGTGTTTCCTGAAACATCTAAAAAACAAAGCAACAGAGCCTAGGGCACTTCCACTTATGGTCCTATAGCTTAGGGAAATTAAAATCAAAAAGACACAGCCACCCCAAAGTTTGGGACGCCTCTGTTTACAAGAACCTCGTTTACAGTACAAGTTCAACATCGCAGAAAGTGAAAAATGGATAAAGAAGTTGTGGTATTTACTTACAAAGCAATATCACTCAGCAATGAAATCTATGTCATCAGGCCCTTAGCAGCACAATGAGTGGATTCAGGTATGATGATTCTAACTGAAATAAGTCACACAGAAAAAGAAACATCATAAGATATCAGTAATACACGGAATGTAAACTTGGCTACACAGGAACTGAATTACAGAACAGAACAGGGTCTCAAATTTAGAAAACCAACTTATGCTTGCTTAAGGGTAAAGGTGAGTTGGGGTGCTGCATAAAACCAGAGATTGAAATGAGCACAGATAAAGTTCCTTAAGCCAAATATGGAATAGACAAGAGCTACCTCTTGCTCAACGAAATGGACTCAACACCGCATATTAAATGCCTAAGAATGTACCTGACTAGTAAGTATCTTAAAACCTATGGATTGCTATGTCTCCGAAAGAGAATCAAGCATGTGTACAGGGGCATAAACGCAGCAGTGATAGGATTGGAGAGGTTCGGTGAGCAAATGAAGACCCTTTGAAGTCATATTGCATGGTACCCATTCCACGGGTTTCAACTACCCAGGTTTAAGGTATTCTTCCTTCAGCTAAAACATGCATGTGCAACCTAGAGTATGATCAACCATGTGATCGGGAGACGTGTTCAAATATGTCTCAGTTTTCGTACCCTGGTACTCGGGTACAACATTCCAGACGCTTTACTAACACCCTCCCGACTTGGAGAGTCAGTCCCTTTAACCTCCTGTTTGGCCCAGTTTGCAATTTCTGCGGAAGATGAACAGGAATAGCGAGAACCAATGAGAGACTAGCTGGAGGTGTCTGAACGGGCAAATTTAACTCTCATTTCCCACCAGGAAGAGGAATTAACCAAAGGCTCAGCGTGCCGTGCCGGAACCAGATTAGGGCCTGAAGCCATCCTGCGGTGTTGCGGCCAGCTCAAAAGAAAGCGAGTTGAAGAAAGGAGCTCAGGGGCACTGTAATTCACAAACCTGCAGAGTTATAAATGACAGCTATCGTCCAAAAATATACTGAAGTAAGGCTGCCAAGAGGACTTGAAAGCGGGGCAGAATTGCAGGAAACCGATTTCAGGAGGCAGACTGGAATTGCATTGAAAGCATAGGAAAAGAGGCAGAACGTCCACAATGATGCACTTGGCCAAAAAGGGCGTATGCGTTTTTTCCTGAATATATTCAGGAAAAAACGCATACGCCCTTTTTGGCCAACCAAGCAAGCTTGCAAAGGAAATCTGCACTACAATGAAGTCTCACTTCCCCCCGGTCAAAAGGGCCATCTGAAAAAAGTGTAAAATCCAGAAAGGCAGGACAGGCCATGGAGAACTGGGAGCCTTGTTATGCTGATGGGCGGGATGTAAATTGCCAACAGACACTCGGGAGAAGTGTATGGTGTTTCCTGAAACATCTAAAAAACAAAGCAACAGAGCCTAGGGCACTTCCACTTATGGTCCTATAGCTTAGGGAAATTAAAATCAAAAAGACACAGCCACCCCAAACATTGGGACGCCTCTGTTTACAAGAACCTCGTTTACAGTACAAGTTCAACATCGCAGAAAGTGAAAAATGGATAAAGAAGTTGTGGTATTTACTTACAAAGCAATATCACTCAGCAATGAAATCTATGTCATCAGGCCCTTAGCAGCACAATGAGTGGATTCAGGTATGATGATTCTAACTGAAATAAGTCACACAGAAAAAGAAACATCATAAGATATCAGTAATACACGGAATGTAAACTTGGCTACACAGGAACTGAATTACAGAACAGAACAGGGTCTCAAATTTAGAAAACCAACTTATGCTTGCTTAAGGGTAAAGGTGAGTTGGGGTGCTGCATAAAACCAGAGATTGAAATGAGCACAGATAAAGTTCCTTAAGCCAAATATGGAATAGACAAGAGCTACCTCTTGCTCAACGAAATGGACTCAACACCACATATTAAATGCCTAAGAATGTACCTGACTAGTAAGTATCTTAAAACCTATGGATTGCTATGTCTCCGAAAGAGAATCAAGCATGTGTACAGGGGCATAAACGCAGCAGTGATAGGATTGGAGAGGTTCGGTGAGCAAATGAAGACCCTTTGAAGTCATATTGTATGGTACCCATTCCACGGGTTTCAACTACCCAGGTTTAAGGTATTCTTCCTTCAGCTAAAACATGCATGTGCAACCTAGAGTATGATCAACCATGTGATCGGGAGACGTGTTCAAATATGTCTCAGTTTTCGTACCCTGGTACTCGGGTACAACATTCCAGACGCTTTACTAACACCCTCCCGACTTGGAGAGTCAGTCCCTTTAACCTCCTGTTTGGCCCAGTTTGCAATTTCTGCGGAAGATGAACAGGAATAGCGAGAACCAATGAGAGACTAGCTGGAGGTGTCTGAACGGGCAAATTTAACTCTCATTTCCCACCAGGAAGAGGAATTAACCAAAGGCTCAGCGTGCCGTGCCGGAACCAGATTAGGGCCTGAAGCCATCCTGCGGTGTTGCGGCCTGCTCAAAAGAAAGCGAGTTGAAGAAAGGAGCTCAGGGGCACTGTAATTCACAAACCTGCAGAGTTATAAATGACAGCTATCGTCCAAAAATATACTGAAGTAAGGCTGCCAAGAGGACTTGAAAGCGGGGCAGAATTGCAGGAAACCGATTTCAGGAGGCAGACTGGAATTGCATTGAAAGCATAGGAAAAGAGGCAGAACGTCCACAATGATGCACTTGGCCAAAAAGGGCGTATGCGTTTTTTCCTGAATATATTCAGGAAAAAACGCATACGCCCTTTTTGGCCAACCAAGCAAGCTTGCAAAGGAAATCTGCACTACAATGAAGTCTCACTTCCCCCCGGTCAAAAGGGCCATCTGAAAAAAGTGTAAAATCCAGAAAGGCAGGACAGGCCATGGAGAACTGGGAGCCTTGTTATGCTGATGGGCGGGATGTAAATTGCCAACAGACACTCGGGAGAAGTGTATGGTGTTTCCTGAAACATCTAAAAAACAAAGCAACAGAGCCTAGGGCACTTCCACTTATGGTCCTATAGCTTAGGGAAATTAAAATCAAAAAGACACAGCCACCCCAAAGTTTGGGACGCCTCTGTTTACAAGAACCTCGTTTACAGTACAAGTTCAACATCGCAGAAAGTGAAAAATGGATAAAGAAGTTGTGGTATTTACTTACAAAGCAATATCACTCAGCAATGAAATCTATGTCATCAGGCCCTTAGCAGCACAATGAGTGGATTCAGGTATGATGATTCTAACTGAAATAAGTCACACAGAAAAAGAAACATCATAAGATATCAGTAATACACGGAATGTAAACTTGGCTACACAGGAACTGAATTACAGAACAGAACAGGGTCTCAAATTTAGAAAACCAACTTATGCTTGCTTAAGGGGAAAGGTGAGTTGGGGTGCTGCATAAAACCAGAGATTGAAATGAGCACAGATAAAGTTCCTTAAGCCAAATATGGAATAGACAAGAGCTACTCCTTGCTCAACGAAATGGACTCAACACCGCATATTAAATGCCTAAGAATGTACCTGACTAGTAAGTATCTTAAAACCTATGGATTGCTATGTCTCCAAAAGAGAATCAAGCATGTGTACAGGGGCATAAACGCAGCAGTGATAGGATTGGAGAGGTTCGGTGAGCAAATGAAGACCCTTTGAAGTCATATTGCATGGTACCCATTCCACGGGTTTCAACTACCCAGGTTTAAGGTATTCTTCCTTCAGCTAAAACATGCATGTGCAACCTAGAGTATGATCAACCATGTGATCGGGAGACGTGTTCAAATATGTCTCAGTTTTCGTACCCTGGTACTCGGGTGCAACATTCCAGACGCTTTACTAACACCCTCCCTACTTGGAGAGTCAGTCCCTTTAACCTCCTGTTTGGCCCAGTTTGCAATTTCTGCGGAAGATGAACAGGAATAGCGAGAACCAATGAGAGACTAGCTGGAGGTGTCTGGACGGGCAAATTTAACTCTCATTTCCCACCAGGAAGAGGAATTAACCAAAGGCTCAGCGTGCCGTGCCGGAACCAGATTAGGGCCTGAAGCCATCCTGCGGTGTTGCGGCCAGCTCAAAAGAAAGCGAGTTTAAGAAAGGAGCTCAGGGGCACTGTAATTCACAAACCTGCAGAGTTATAAATGACAGCTATCGTCCAAAAATATACTGAAGTAAGGCTGCCAAGAGGACTTGAAAGCGGGGCAGAATTGCAGGAAACCGATTTCAGGAGGTAGACTGGAATTGCATTGAAAGCATAGGAAAAGAGGCAGAACGTCCACAATGATGCACTTGGCCAAAAAGGGCGTATGCGTTTTTTCCTGAATATATTCAGGAAAAAACGCATACGCCCTTTTTGGCCAACCAAGCAAGCTTGCAAAGGAAATCTGCACTACAATGAAGTCTCACTTCCCCCCGGTCAAAAGGGCCATCTGAAAAAAGTGTAAAATCCAGAAAGGCAGGACAGGCCATGGAGAACTGGGAGCCTTGTTATGCTGATGGGCGGGATGTAAATTGCCAACAGACACTCGGGAGAAGTGTATGGTGTTTCCTGAAACATCTAAAAAACAAAGCAACAGAGCCTAGGGCACTTCCACTTATGGTCCTATAGATTAGGGAAATTAAAATCAAAAAGACACAGCCACCCCAAAGTTTGGGATGCCTCTGTTTACAAGAACCTCGTTTACAGTACAAGTTCAACATTGCAGAAAGTGAAAAATGGATAAAGAAGTTGTGGTATTTACTTACAAAGCAATATCACTCTGCAATGAAATCTATGTCATCAGGCCCTTAGCAGCACAATGAGTGGATTCAGGTATGATGATTCTAACTGAAATAAGTCACACAGAAAAAGAAACATCATAAGATATCAGTAATACACGGAATGTAAACTTGGCTACACAGGAACTGAATTACAGAACAGAACAGGGTCTCAAATTTAGAAAACCAACTTATGCTTGCTTAAGGGGAAAGGTGAGTTGGGGTGCTGCATAAAACCAGAGATTGAAATCAGCACAGATAAAGTTCCTTAAGCCAAATATGGAATAGACAAGAGCTACTCCTTGCTCAACGAAATGGACACAACACCGCATATTAAACGCCTAAGAATGTACCTGACTAGTAAGTATCTTAAAACCTATGGATTGCTATGTCTCCGAAAGAGAATCAAGCATGTGTACAGGGGCATAAACGCAGCAGTGATAGGATTGGAGAGGTTTGGTGAGCAAATGAAGACCCTCTGAAGTCATATTGCATGGTACCCATTCCACGGGTTTCAACTACCCAGGTTTAAGGTATTCTTCCTTCAGCTAAAACATGCATGTGCAACCTAGAGTATGATCAACCATGTGATCGGGAGACGTGTTCAAATATGTCTCAGTTTTCGTACCCTGGTACTCGAGTGCAACATTCCAGACGCTTTACTAACACCCTCCCGACTTGGAGAGTCAGTCCCTTTAACCTCCTGTTTGGCCCAGTTTGCAATTTCTGCGGAAGATGAACAGGAATAGCGAGAACCAATGAGAGACTAGCTGGAGGTGTCTGGACGGGCAAATTTAACTCTCATTTCCCACCAGGAAGAGGAATTAACCAAAGGCTCAGCGTGCCGTGCCGGAACCAGATTAGGGCCTGAAGCCATCCTGCGGTGTTGCGGCCAGCTCAAAAGAAAGCGAGTTGAAGAAAGGAGCTCAGGGGCACTGTAATTCACAAACCTGCAGAGTTATAAATGACAGCTATCGTCCAAAAATATACTGAAGTAAGGCTGCCAAGAGGACTTGAAAGCGGGGCAGAATTGCAGGAAACCGATTTCAGGAGGTAGACTGGAATTGCATTGAAAGCATAGGAAAAGAGGCAGAACGTCCACAATGATGCACTTGGCCAAAAAGGGCGTATGCGTTTTTTCCTGAATATATTCAGGAAAAAACGCATACGCCCTTTTTGGCCAACCAAGCAAGCTTGCAAAGGAAATCTGCACTACAATGAAGTCTCACTTCCCCCCGGTCAAAAGGGCCATCTGAAAAAAGTGTAAAATCCAGAAAGGCAGGACAGGCCATGGAGAACTGGGAGCCTTGTTATGCTGATGGGCGGGATGTAAATTGCCAACAGACACTCGGGAGAAGTGTATGGTGTTTCCTGAAACATCTAAAAAACAAAGCAACAGAGCCTAGGGCACTTCCACTTATGGTCCTATAGCTTAGGGAAATTAAAATCAAAAAGACACAGCCACCCCAAAGTTTGGGACGCCTCTGTTTACAAGAACCTCGTTTACAGTACAAGTTCAACATCGCAGAAAGTGAAAAATGGATAAAGAAGTTGTGGTATTTACTTACAAAGCAATATCACTCAGCAATGAAATCTATGTCATCAGGCCCTTAGCAGCACAATGAGTGGATTCAGGTATGATGATTCTAACTGAAATAAGTCACACAGAAAAAGAAACATCATAAGATATCAGGAATACACGGAATGTAAACTTGGCTACACAGGAACTGAATTACAGAACAGAACAGGGTCTCAAATTTAGAAAACCAACTTATGCTTGCTTAAGGGGAAAGGTGAGTTGGGGTGCTGCATAAAACCAGAGATTGAAATCAGCACAGATAAAGTTCCTTAAGCCAAATATGGAATAGACAAGAGCTACTCCTTGCTCAACGAAATGGACACAACACGGCATATTAAACGCCTAAGAATGTACCTGACTAGTAAGTATCTTAAAACCTATGGATTGCTATGTCTCCGAAAGAGAATCAAGCATGTGTACAGGGGCATAAACGCAGCAGTGATAGGATTGGAGAGGTTTGGTGAGCAAATGAAGACCCTCTGAAGTCATATTGCATGGTACCCATTCCACGGGTTTCAACTACCCAGGTTTAAGGTATTCTTCCTTCAGCTAAAACATGCATGTGGAACCTAGAGTATGATCAACCATGTGATCGGGAGACGTGTTCAAATATGTTTCAGTTTTCGTACCCTGGTACTCGGGTGCAACATTCCAGACGCTTTACTAACACCCTCCCGACTTGGAGAGTCAGTCCCTTTAACCTCCTGTTTGGCCCAGTTTGCAATTTCTGCGGAAGATGAACAGGAATAGCGAGAACCAATGAGAGACTAGCTGGAGGTGTCTGGACGGGCAAATTTAACTCTCATTTCCCACCAGGAAGAGGAATTAACCAAAGGCTCAGCGTGCCGTGCCGGAACCAGATTAGGGCCTGAAGCCATCCTGCGGTGTTGCGGCCAGCTCAAAAGAAAGCGAGTTGAAGAAAGGAGCTCAGGGGCACTGTAATTCACAAACCTGCAGAGTTATAAATGACAGCTATCGTCCAAAAATATACTGAAGTAAGGCTGCCAAGAGGACTTGAAAGCGGGGCAGAATTGCAGGAAACCGATTTCAGGAGGTAGACTGGAATTGCATTGAAAGCATAGGAAAAGAGGCAGAACGTCCACAATGATGCACTTGGCCAAAAAGGGCGTATGCGTTTTTTCCTGAATATATTCAGGAAAAAACGCATACGCCCTTTTTGGCCAACCAAGCAAGCTTGCAAAGGAAATCTGCACTACAATGAAGTCTCACTTCCCCCCGGTCAAAAGGGCCATCTGAAAAAAGTGTAAAATCCAGAAAGGCAGGACAGGCCATGGAGAACTGGGAGCCTTGTTATGCTGATGGGCGGGATGTAAATTGCCAACAGACACTCGGGAGAAGTGTATGGTGTTTCCTGAAACATCTAAAAAACAAAGCAACAGAGCCTAGGGCACTTCCACTTATGGTCCTATAGCTTAGGGAAATTAAAATCAAAAAGACACAGCCACCCCAAAGTTTGGGACGCCTCTGTTTACAAGAACCTCGTTTACAGTACAAGTTCAACATCGCAGAAAGTGAAAAATGGATAAAGAAGTTGTGGTATTTACTTACAAAGCAATATCACTCAGCAATGAAATCTATGTCATCAGGCCCTTAGCAGCACAATGAGTGGATTCAGGTATGATGATTCTAACTGAAATAAGTCACACAGAAAAAGAAACATCATAAGATATCAGTAATACACGGAATGTAAACTTGGCTACACAGGAACTGAATTACAGAACAGAACAGGGTCTCAAATTTAGAAAACCAACTTATGCTTGCTTAAGGGGAAAGGTGAGTTGGGGTGCTGCATAAAACCAGAGATTGAAATGAGCACAGATAAAGTTCCTTAAGCCAAATATGGAATAGACAAGAGCTACTCCTTGCTCAACGAAATGGACTCAACACCGCATATTAAACGCCTAAGAATGTACCTGACTAGTAAGTATCTTAAAACCTATGGATTGCTATGTCTCCGAAAGAGAATCAAGCATGTGTACAGGGGCATAAACGCAGCAGTGATAGGATTGGAGAGGTTCGGTGAGCAAATGAAGACCCTTTGAAGTCATATTGCATGGTACCCATTCCACGGGTTTCAACTACCCAGGTTTAAGGTATTCTTCCTTCAGCTAAAACATGCATGTGGAACCTAGAGTCTGATCAACCATGTGATCGGGAGACGTGTTCAAATATGTCTCAGTTTTCGTACCCTGGTACTCGGGTGCAACATTCCAGACGCTTTACTAACACCCTCCCGACTTGGAGAGTCAGTCCCTTTAACCTCCTGTTTGGCCCAGTTTGCAATTTCTGCGGAAGATGAACAGGAATAGCGAGAACCAATGAGAGACTAGCTGGAGGTGTCTGGACGGGCAAATTTAACTCTCATTTCCCACCAGGAAGAGGAATTAACCAAAGGCTCAGCGTGCCGTGCCGGAACCAGATTAGGGCCTGAAGCCATCCTGCGGTGTTGCGGCCAGCTCAAAAGAAAGCGAGTTGAAGAAAGGAGCTCAGGGGCACTGTAATTCACAAACCTGCAGAGTTATAAATGACAGCTATCATCCAAAAATATACTGAAGTAAGGCTGCCAAGAGGACTTGAAAGCGGGGCAGAATTGCAGGAAACCGATTTCAGGAGGCAGACTGGAATTGCATTGAAAGCATAGGAAAAGAGGCAGAACGTCCACAATGATGCACTTGGCCAAAAAGGGCGTATGCGTTTTTTCCTGAATATATTCAGGAAAAAACGCATACGCCCTTTTTGGCCAACCAAGCAAGCTTGCAAAGGAAATCTGCACTACAATGAAGTCTCACTTCCCCCCGGTCAAAAGGGCCATCTGAAAAAAGTGTAAAATCCAGAAAGGCAGGACAGGCCATGGAGAACTGGGAGCCTTGTTATGCTGATGGGCGGGATGTAAATTGCCAACAGACACTCGGGAGAAGTGTATGGTGTTTCCTGAAACATCTAAAAAACAAAGCAACAGAGCCTAGGGCACTTCCACTTATGGTCCTATAGCTTAGGGAAATTAAAATCAAAAAGACACAGCCACCCCAAACATTGGGACGCCTCTGTTTACAAGAACCTCGATAACAGTACAAGTTCAACATCGCAGAAAGTGAAAAATGGATAAAGAAGTTGTGGTATTTACTTACAAAGCAATATCACTCAGCAATGAAATCTATGTCATCAGGCCCTTAGCAGCACAATGAGTGGATTCAGGTATGATGATTCTAACTGAAATAAGTCACACAGAAAATGAAACATCATAAGATATCAGTAATACACGGAATGTAAACTTGGCTACACAGGAACTGAATTACAGAACAGAACAGGGTCTCAAATTTAGAAAACCAACTTATGCTTGCTTAAGGGTAAAGGTGAGTTGGGGTGCTGCATAAAACCAGAGATTGAAATGAGCACAGATAAAGTTCCTTAAGCCAAATATGGAATAGACAAGAGCTACTCCTTGCTCAAAGAAATGGACTCAACACCCCATATTAAACGCCTAAGAATGTACCTGACTAGTAAGTATCTTAAAACCTATGGATTGCTATGTCTCCGAAAGAGAATCAAGCATGTGTACAGGGGCATAAACACAGCAGTGATAGGATTGGAGAGGTTCGGTGAGCAAATGAAGACCCTTTGAAGTCATATTGCATGGTACCCATTCCACGGGTTTCAACTACCCAGGTTTAAGGTATTCTTCCTTCAGCTAAAACATGCATGTGGAACCTAGAGTCTGATCAACCATGTGATCGGGAGACGTGTTCAAATATGTCTCAGTTTTCGTACCCTGGTACTCAGGTGCAACATTCCAGACGCTTTACTAACACCCTCCTGACTTGGAGAGTCAGTCCCTTTAACCTCCTGTTTGGCCCAGTTTGCAATTTCTGCGGAAGATGAACAGGAATAGCGAGAACCAATGAGAGACTAGCTGGAGGTGTCTGGACGGGCAAATTTAACTCTCATTTCCCACCAGGAAGAGGAATTAACCAAAGGCTCAGCGTGCCGTGCCGGAACCAGATTAGGGCCTGAAGCCATCCTGCGGTGTTGCGGCCAGGTCACAAGAAAGCGAGTTGAAGAAAGGAGCTCAGGGGCACTGTAATTCACAAACCTGCAGAGTTATAAATGACAGCTATCGTCCAAAAATATACTGAAGTAAGGCTGCCAAGAGGACTTGAAAGCGGGGCAGAATTGCAGGAAACCGATTTCAGGAGGTAGACTGGAATTGCATTGAAAGCATAGGAAAAGAGGCAGAACGTCCACAATGATGCACTTGGCCAAAAAGGGCGTATGCGTTTTCTCCTGAATATATTCAGGAAAAAACGCATACGCCCTTTTTGGCCAACCAAGCAAGCTTGCAAAGGAAATCTGCACTACAATGAAGTCTCACTTCCCCCCGGTCAAAAGGGCCATCTGAAAAAAGTGTAAAATCCAGAAAGGCAGGACAGGCCATGGAGAACTGGGAGCCTTGTTATGCTGATGGGCGGGATGTAAATTGCCAACAGACACTCGGGAGAAGTGTATGGTGTTTCCTGAAACATCTAAAAAACAAAGCAACAGAGCCTAGGGCACTTCCACTTATGGTCCTATAGCTTAGGGAAATTAAAATCAAAAAGACACAGCCACCCCAAACATTGGGACGCCTCTGTTTACAAGAACCTCGTTTACAGTACAAGTTCAACATCGCAGAAAGTGAAAAATGGATAAAGAAGTTGTGGTATTTACTTACAAAGCAATATCACTCAGCAATGAAATCTATGTCATCAGGCCCTTAGCAGCACAATGAGTGGATTCAGGTATGATGATTCTAACTGAAATAAGTCACACAGAAAAAGAAACATCATAAGATATCAGTAATACACGGAATGTAAACTTGGCTACACAGGAACTGAATTACAGAACAGAACAGGGTCTCAAATTTAGAAAACCAACTTATGCTTGCTTAAGGGTAAAGGTGAGTTGGGGTGCTGCATAAAACCAGAGATTGAAATGAGCACAGATAAAGTTCCTTAAGCCAAATATGGAATAGACAAGAGCTACTCCTTGCTCAAAGAAATGGACTCAACACCGCATATTAAACGCCTAAGAATGTACCTGACTAGTAAGTATCTTAAAACCTATGGATTGCTATGTCTCCGAAAGAGAATCAAGCATGTGTACAGGGGCATAAACACAGCAGTGATAGGATTGGAGAGGTTCGGTGAGCAACTGAAGACCCTTTGAAGTCATATTGCATGGTACCCATTCCACGGGTTTCAACTACCCAGGTTTAAGGTATTCTTCCTTCAGCTAAAACATGCATGTGGAACCTAGAGTCTGATCAACCATGTGATCAGGAGACGTGTTCAAATATGTCTCAGTTTTCGTACCCTGGTACTCAGGTGCAACATTCCAGACGCTTTACTAACACCCTCCTGACTTGGAGAGTCAGTCCCTTTAACCTCCTGTTTGGCCCAGTTTGCAATTTCTGCGGAAGATGAACAGGAATAGCGAGAACCAATGAGAGACTAGCTGGAGGTGTCTGGACGGGCAAATTTAACTCTCATTTCCCACCAGGAAGAGGAATTAACCAAAGGCTCAGCGTGCCGTGCCGGAACCAGATTAGGGCCTGAAGCCATCCTGCGGTGTTGCGGCCAGGTCACAAGAAAGCGAGTTGAAGAAAGGAGCTCAGGGGCACTGTAATTCACAAACCTGCAGAGTTATAAATGACAGCTATCGTCCAAAAATATACTGAAGTAAGGCTGCCAAGAGGACTTGAAAGCGGGGCAGAATTGCAGGAAACCGATTTCAGGAGGTAGACTGGAATTGCATTGAAAGCATAGGAAAAGAGGCAGAACGTCCACAATGATGCACTTGGCCAAAAAGGGCGTATGCGTTTTTTCCTGAATATATTCAGGAAAAAACGCATACGCCCTTTTTGGCCAACCAAGCAAGCTTGCAAAGGAAATCTGCACTACAATGAAGTCTCACTTTCCCCCGGTCAAAAGGGCCATCTGAAAAAAGTGTAAAATCCAGAAAGGCAGGACAGGCCATGGAGAACTGGGAGCCTTGTTATGCTGATGGGCGGGATGTAAATTGCCAACAGACACTCGGGAGAAGTGTATGGTGTTTCCTGAAACATCTAAAAAACAAAGCAACAGAGCCTAGGGCACTTCCACTTATGGTCCTATAGATTAGGGAAATTAAAATCAAAAAGACACAGCCACCCCAAAGTTTGGGACGCCTCTGTTTACAAGAACCTCGTTTACAGTACAAGTTCAACATTGCAGAAAGTGAAAAATGGATAAAGAAGTTGTGGTATTTACTTACAAAGCAATATCACTCTGCAATGAAATCTATGTCATCAGGCCCTTAGCAGCACAATGAGTGGATTCAGGTATGATGATTCTAACTGAAATAAGTCACACAGAAAAAGAAACATCATAAGATATCAGTAATACACGGAATGTAAACTTCGCTACACAGGAACTGAATTCCAAAACAGAACAGGGTCTCAAATTTAGAAAACCAACTTATGCTTGCTTAAGGGGAAAGGTGAGTTGGGGTGCTGCATAAAACCAGAGATTGAAATGAGCACAGATAAAGTTCCTTAAGCCAAATATGGAATAGACAAGAGCTACTCCTTGCTCAACGAAATGGACACAACACTGCATATTAAACGCCTAAGAATGTACCTGACTAGTAAGTATCTTAAAACCTATGGATTGCTATGTCTCCGAAAGAGAATCAAGCATGTGTACAGGGGCATAAACGCAGCAGTGATAGGATTGGAGAGGTTTGGTGAGCAAATGAAGACCCTCTGAAGTCATATTGCATGGTACCCATTCCACGTGTTTCAACTACCCAGGTTTAAGGTATTCTTCCTTCAGCTAAAACATGCATGTGGAACCTAGAGTATGATCAACCATGTGATCGGGAGACGTGTTCAAATATGTCTCAGGTTTCGTACCCTGGTACTCGGGTGCAACATTCCTGACGCTTTACTAACACCCTCCCAACTTGGAGAGTCAGTCCCTTTAACCTCCTGTTTGGCCCAGTTTGCAATTTCTGCGGAAGATGAACAGGAATAGCGAGAACCAATGAGAGACTAGCTGGAGGTGTCTGGACGGGCAAATTTAACTCTCATTTCCCACCAGGAAGAGGAATTAACCAAAGGCTCAGCGTGCCGTGCCGGAACCAGATTAGGGCCTGAAGCCATCCTGCGGTGTTGCGGCCAGGTCACAAGAAAGCGAGTTGAAGAAAGGAGCTCAGGGGCACTGTAATTCACAAACCTGCAGAGTTATAAATGACAGCTATCGTCCAAAAATATACTGAAGTAAGGCTGCCAAGAGGACTTGAAAGCGGGGCAGAATTGCAGGAAACCGATTTCAGGAGGTAGACTGGAATTGCATTGAAAGCATAGGAAAAGAGGCAGAACGTCCACAATGATGCACTTGGCCAAAAAGGGCGTATGCGTTTTTTCCTGAATATATTCAGGAAAAAACGCATACGCCCTTTTTGGCCAACCAAGCAAGCTTGCAAAGGAAATCTGCACTACAATGAAGTCTCACTTTCCCCCGGTCAAAAGGGCCATCTGAAAAAAGTGTAAAATCCAGAAAGGCAGGACAGGCCATGGAGAACTGGGAGCCTTGTTATGCTGATGGGCGGGATGTAAATTGCCAACAGACACTCGGGAGAAGTGTATGGTGTTTCCTGAAACATCTAAAAAACAAAGCAACAGAGCCTAGGGCACTTCCACTTATGGTCCTATAGATTAGGGAAATTAAAATCAAAAAGACACAGCCACCCCAAAGTTTGGGACGCCTCTGTTTACAAGAACCTCGTTTACAGTACAAGTTCAACATTGCAGAAAGTGAAAAATGGATAAAGAAGTTGTGGTATTTACTTACAAAGCAATATCACTCTGCAATGAAATCTATGTCATCAGGCCCTTAGCAGCACAATGAGTGGATTCAGGTATGATGATTCTAACTGAAATAAGTCACACAGAAAAAGAAACATCATAAGATATCAGTAATACACGGAATGTAAACTTCGCTACACAGGAACTGAATTCCAAAACAGAACAGGGTCTCAAATTTAGAAAACCAACTTATGCTTGCTTAAGGGGAAAGGTGAGTTGGGGTGCTGCATAAAACCAGAGATTGAAATGAGCACAGATAAAGTTCCTTAAGCCAAATATGGAATAGACAAGAGCTACTCCTTGCTCAACGAAATGGACACAACACTGCATATTAAACGCCTAAGAATGTACCTGACTAGTAAGTATCTTAAAACCTATGGATTGCTATGTCTCCGAAAGAGAATCAAGCATGTGTACAGGGGCATAAACGCAGCAGTGATAGGATTGGAGAGGTTTGGTGAGCAAATGAAGACCCTCTGAAGTCATATTGCATGGTACCCATTCCACGTGTTTCAACTACCCAGGTTTAAGGTATTCTTCCTTCAGCTAAAACATGCATGTGGAACCTAGAGTATGATCAACCATGTGATCGGGAGACGTGTTCAAATATGTCTCAGGTTTCGTACCCTGGTACTCGGGTGCAACATTCCTGACGCTTTACTAACACCCTCCCAACTTGGAGAGTCAGTCCCTTTAACCTCCTGTTTGGCCCAGTTTGCAATTTCTGCGGAAGATGAACAGGAATAGCGAGAACCAATGAGAGACTAGCTGGAGGTGTCTGGACGGGCAAATTTAACTCTCATTTCCCACCAGGAAGAGGAATTAACCAAAGGCTCAG
This sequence comes from Pseudorca crassidens, assembly GCF_039906515.1. Lineage (NCBI taxonomy): Eukaryota > Metazoa > Chordata > Mammalia > Artiodactyla > Delphinidae > Pseudorca > Pseudorca crassidens. The sequence goes on along the minus strand of NW_027136314.1, from coordinate 2,070,183 downwards.
CGTGCCGTGCCGGAACCAGATTAGGGCCTGAAGCCATCCTGCGGTGTTGCGGCCAGGTCACAAGAAAGCGAGTTGAAGAAAGGAGCTCAGGGGCACTGTAATTCACAAACCTGCAGAGTTATAAATGACAGCTATCGTCCAAAAATATACTGAAGTAAGGCTGCCAAGAGGACTTGAAAGCGGGGCAGAATTGCAGGAAACCGATTTCAGGAGGTAGACTGGAATTGCATTGAAAGCATAGGAAAAGAGGCAGAACGTCCACAATGATGCACTTGGCCAAAAAGGGCGTATGCGTTTTTTCCTGAATATATTCAGGAAAAAACGCATACGCCCTTTTTGGCCAACCAAGCAAGCTTGCAAAGGAAATCTGCACTACAATGAAGTCTCACTTTCCCCCGGTCAAAAGGGCCATCTGAAAAAAGTGTAAAATCCAGAAAGGCAGGACAGGCCATGGAGAACTGGGAGCCTTGTTATGCTGATGGGCGGGATGTAAATTGCCAACAGACACTCGGGAGAAGTGTATGGTGTTTCCTGAAACATCTAAAAAACAAAGCAACAGAGCCTAGGGCACTTCCACTTATGGTCCTATAGATTAGGGAAATTAAAATCAAAAAGACACAGCCACCCCAAAGTTTGGGACGCCTCTGTTTACAAGAACCTCGTTTACAGTACAAGTTCAACATTGCAGAAAGTGAAAAATGGATAAAGAAGTTGTGGTATTTACTTACAAAGCAATATCACTCTGCAATGAAATCTATGTCATCAGGCCCTTAGCAGCACAATGAGTGGATTCAGGTATGATGATTCTAACTGAAATAAGTCACACAGAAAAAGAAACATCATAAGATATCAGTAATACACGGAATGTAAACTTCGCTACACAGGAACTGAATTCCAAAACAGAACAGGGTCTCAAATTTAGAAAACCAACTTATGCTTGCTTAAGGGGAAAGGTGAGTTGGGGTGCTGCATAAAACCAGAGATTGAAATGAACACAGATAAAGTTCCTTAAGCCAAATATGGAATAGACAAGAGCTACTCCTTGCTCAACGAAATGGACTCAACACCGCATATTAAATGCCTAAGAATGTACCTGACTAGTAAGTATCTTAAAACCTATGGATTGCTATGTCTCCGAAAGAGAATCAAGCATGTGTACAGGGGCATAAACGCAGCAGTGATAGGATTGGAGAGGTTTGGTGAGCAAATGAAGACCCTCTGAAGTCATATTGCATGGTACCCATTCCACGGGTTTCAACTACCCAGGTTTAAGGTATTCTTCCTTCAGCTAAAACATGCATGTGGAACCTAGAGTATGATCAACCATGTGATCGGGAGACGTGTTCAAATATGTCTCAGTTTTCGTACCCTGGTACTCGGGTGCAACATTCCAGACGCTTTACTAACACCCTCCCGACTTGGAGAGTCAGTCCCTTTAACCTCCTGTTTGGCCCAGTTTGCAATTTCTGCGGAAGATGAACAGGAATAGCGAGAACCAATGAGAGACTAGCTGGAGGTGTCTGGACGGGCAAATTTAACCCTCATTTCCCACCAGGAAGAGGAATTAACCAAAGGCTCAGCGTGCCGTGCCGGAACCAGATTAGGGCCTGAAGCCATCCTGCGGTGTTGCGGCCAGCTCAAAAGAAAGCGAGTTGAAGAAAGGAGCTCAGGGGCACTGTAATTCACAAACCTGCAGAGTTATAAATGACAGCTATCGTCCAAAAATATACTGAAGTAAGGCTGCCAAGAGGACTTGAAAGCGGGGCAGAATTGCAGGAAACCGATTTCAGGAGGTAGACTGGAATTGCATTGAAAGCATAGGAAAAGAGGCAGAACGTCCACAATGATGCACTTGGCCAAAAAGGGCGTATGCGTTTTTTCCTGAATATATTCAGGAAAAAACGCATACGCCCTTTTTGGCCAACCAAGCAAGCTTGCAAAGGAAATCTGCACTACAATGAAGTCTCACTTCCCCCCGGTCAAAAGGGCCATCTGAAAAAAGTGTAAAATCCAGAAAGGCAGGACAGGCCATGGAGAACTGGGAGCCTTGTTATGCTGATGGGCGGGATGTAAATTGCCAACAGACACTCGGGAGAAGTGTATGGTGTTTCCTGAAACATCTAAAAAACAAAGCAACAGAGCCTAGGGCACTTCCACTTATGGTCCTATAGCTTAGGGAAATTAAAATCAAAAAGACACAGCCACCCCAAAGTTTGGGACGCCTCTGTTTACAAGAACCTCGTTTACAGTACAAGTTCAACATCGCAGAAAGTGAAAAATGGATAAAGAAGTTGTGGTATTTACTTACAAAGCAATATCACTCAGCAATGAAATCTATGTCATCAGGCCCTTAGCAGCACAATGAGTGGATTCAGGTATGATGATTCTAACTGAAATAAGTCACACAGAAAAAGAAACATCATAAGATATCAGTAATACACGGAATGTAAACTTGGCTACACAGGAACTGAATTACAGAACAGAACAGGGTCTCAAATTTAGAAAACCAACTTATGCTTGCTTAAGGGTAAAGGTGAGTTGGGGTGCTGCATAAAACCAGAGATTGAAATGAGCACAGATAAAGTTCCTTAAGCCAAATATGGAATAGACAAGAGCTACTCCTTGCTCAACGAAATGGACTCAACACCGCATATTAAACGCCTAAGAATGTACCTGACTAGTAAGTATCTTAAAACCTATGGATTGCTATGTCTCCGAAAGAGAATCAAGCATGTGTACAGGGGCATAAACGCAGCAGTGATAGGATTGGAGAGGTTCGGTGAGCAAATGAAGACCCTTTGAAGTCATATTGCATGGTACCCATTCCACGGGTTTCAACTACCCAGGTTTAAGGTATTCTTCCTTCAGCTAAAACATGCATGTGGAACCTAGAGTCTGATCAACCATGTGATCGGGAGACGTGTTCAAATATGTCTCAGTTTTCGTACCCTGGTACTCGGGTGCAACATTCCAGACGCTTTACTAACACCCTCCCGACTTGGAGAGTCAGTCCCTTTAACCTCCTGTTTGGCCCAGTTTGCAATTTCTGCGGAAGATGAACAGGAATAGCGAGAACCAATGAGAGACTAGCTGGAGGTGTCTGGACGGGCAAATTTAACTCTCATTTCCCACCAGGAAGAGGAATTAACCAAAGGCTCAGCGTGCCGTGCCGGAACCAGATTAGGGCCTGAAGCCATCCTGCGGTGTTGCGGCCAGCTCAAAAGAAAGCGAGTTGAAGAAAGGAGCTCAGGGGCACTGTAATTCACAAACCTGCAGAGTTATAAATGACAGCTATCGTCCAAAAATATACTGAAGTAAGGCTGCCAAGAGGACTTGAAAGCGGGGCAGAATTGCAGGAAACCGATTTCAGGAGGCAGACTGGAATTGCATTGAAAGCATAGGAAAAGAGGCAGAACGTCCACAATGATGCACTTGGCCAAAAAGGGCGTATGCGTTTTTTCCTGAATATATTCAGGAAAAAACGCATACGCCCTTTTTGGCCAACCAAGCAAGCTTGCAAAGGAAATCTACACTACAATGAAGTCTCACTTCCCCCCGGTCAAAAGGGCCATCTGAAAAAAGTGTAAAATCCAGAAAGGCAGGACAGGCCATGGAGAACTGGGAGCCTTGTTATGCTGATGGGCGGGATGTAAATTGCCAACAGACACTCGGGAGAAGTGTATGGTGTTTCCTGAAACATCTAAAAAACAAAGCAACAGAGCCTAGGGCACTTCCACTTATGGTCCTATAGCTTAGGGAAATTAAAATCAAAAAGACACAGCCACCCCAAAGTTTGGGACGCCTCTGTTTACAAGAACCTCGTTTACAGTACAAGTTCAACATCGCAGAAAGTGAAAAATGGATAAAGAAGTTGTGGTATTTACTTACAAAGCAATATCACTCAGCAATGAAATCTATGTCATCAGGCCCTTAGCAGCACAATGAGTGGATTCAGGTATGATGATTCTAACTGAAATAAGTCACACAGAAAAAGAAACATCATAAGATATCAGTAATACACGGAATGTAAACTTGGCTACACAGGAACTGAATTACAGAACAGAACAGGGTCTCAAATTTAGAAAACCAACTTATGCTTGCTTAAGGGGAAAGGTGAGTTGGGGTGCTGCATAAAACCAGAGATTGAAATGAGCACAGATAAAGTTCCTTAAGCCAAATATGGAATAGACAAGAGCTACTCCTTGCTCAACGAAATGGACTCAACACCGCATATTAAATGCCTAAGAATGTACCTGACTAGTAAGTATCTTAAAACCTATGGATTGCTATGTCTCCGAAAGAGAATCAAGCATGTGTACAGGGGCATAAACGCAGCAGTGATAGGATTGGAGAGGTTCGGTGAGCAAATGAAGACCCTTTGAAGTCATATTGCATGGTACCCATTCCACGGGTTTCAACTACCCAGGTTTAAGGTATTCTTCCTTCAGCTAAAACATGCATGTGGAACCTAGAGTATGATCAACCATGTGATCGGGAGACGTGTTCAAATATGTCTCAGTTTTCGTACCCTGGTACTCGGGTGCAACATTCCAGACGCTTTACTAACACCCTCCCGACTTGGAGAGTCAGTCCCTTTAACCTCCTGTTTGGCCCAGTTTGCAATTTCTGCGGAAGATGAACAGGAATAGCGAGAACCAATGAGAGACTAGCTGGAAGGTGTCTGGACGGGCAAATTTAACTCTCATTTCCCACCAGGAAGAGGAATTAACCAAAGGCTCAGCGTGCCGTGCCGGAACCAGATTAGGGCCTGAAGCCATCCTGCGGTGTTGCGGCCAGCTCAAAAGAAAGCGAGTTGAAGAAAGGAGCTCAGGGGCACTGTAATTCACAAACCTGCAGAGTTATAAATGACAGCTATCGTCCAAAAATATACTGAAGTAAGGCTGCCAAGAGGATTTGAAAGCGGGGCAGAATTGCAGGAAACCGATTTCAGGAGGCAGACTGGAATTGCATTGAAAGCATAGGAAAAGAGGCAGAACGTCCACAATGATGCACTTGGCCAAAAAGGGCGTATGCGTTTTTTCCTGAATATATTCAGGAAAAAACGCATACGCCCTTTTTGGCCAACCAAGCAAGCTTGCAAAGGAAATCTGCACTACAATGAAGTCTCACTTCCTCCCGGTCAAAAGGACCATCTGAAAAAAGTGTAAAATCCAGAAAGGCAGGACAGGCCATGGAGAACTGGGAGCCTTGTTATGCTGATGGGCGAGATGTAAATTGCCAACAGACACTCGGGAGAAGTGTATGGTGTTTCCTGAAACATCTAAAAAACAAAGCAACAGAGCCTAGGGCACTTCCACTTATGGTCCTATAGCTTAGGGAAATTAAAATCAAAAAGACACAGCCACCCCAAAGTTTGGGACGCCTCTGTTTACAAGAACCTCGTTTACCGTACAAGTTCAACATCGCAGAAAGTGAAAAATGGATAAAGAAGTTGTGGTATTTACTTACAAAGCAATATCACTCAGCAATGAAATCTATGTCATCAGGCCCTTAGCAGCACAATGAGTGGATTCAGGTATGATGATTCTAACTGAAATAAGTCACACAGAAAAAGAAACATCATAAGATATCAGTAATACACGGAATGTAAACTTGGCTCCACAGGAACTGAATTATAGAACAGAACAGGGTCTCAAATTTAGAAAACCAACTTATGCTTGCTTAAGGGGAAAGGTGAGTTGGGGTGCTGCATAAAACCAGAGATTGAAATGAGCACAGATAAAGTTCCTTAAGCCAAATATGGAATAGACAAGAGCTACTCCTTGCTCAACGAAATGGACTCAACAACGCATATTAAATGCCTAAGAATGTACCTGACTAGTAAGTATCTTAAAACCTACGGATTGCTATGTCTCCGAAAGAGTATCAAGCATGTGTACAGGGGCATAAACGCAGCAGTGATAGGATTGGAGAGGTTCGGTGAGCAAATGAAGACCCTTTGAAGTCATATTGCATGGTACCCATTCCACGGGTTTCAACTACCCAGGTTTAAGGTATTCTTCCTTCAGCTAAAACATGCATGTGGAACCTAGAGTATGATCAACCATGTGATCGGGAGACGTGTTCAAATATGTCTCAGTTTTCGTACCCTGGTACTCGGGTGCAACATTCCAGACGCTTTACTAACACCCTCCCGACTTGGAGAGTCAGTCCCTTTAACCTCCTGTTTGGCCCAGTTTGCAATTTCTGCGGAAGATGAACAGGAATAGCGAGAACCAATGAGAGACTAGCTGGAGGTGTCTGGATGGGCAAATTTAACTCTCATTTCCCACCAGGAAGAGGAATTAACCAAAGGCTCAGCGTGCCGTGCCGGAACCAGATTAGGGCCTGAAGCCATCCTGCGGTGTTGCGGCCAGCTCAAAAGAAAGCGAGTTGAAGAAAGGAGCTCAGGGGCACTGTAATTCACAAACCTGCAGAGTTATAAATGACAGCTATCGTCCAAAAATATACTGAAGTAAGGCTGCCAAGAGGACTTGAAAGCGGGGCAGAATTGCAGGAAACCGATTTCAGGAGGTAGACTGGAATTGCATTGAAAGCATAGGAAAAGAGGCAGAACGTCCACAATGATGCACTTGGCCAAAAAGGGCGTATGCGTTTTTTCCTGAATATATTCAGGAAAAAACGCATACGCCCTTTTTGGCCAACCAAGCAAGCTTGCAAAGGAAATCTACACTACAATGAAGTCTCACTTCCCCCCGGTCAAAAGGGCCATCTGAAAAAAGTGTAAAATCCAGAAAGGCAGGACAGGCCATGGAGAACTGGGAGCCTTGTTATGCTGATGGGCGGGATGTAAATTGCCAACAGACACTCGGGAGAAGTGTATGGTGTTTCCTGAAACATCTAAAAAACAAAGCAACAGAGCCTAGGGCACTTCCACTTATGGTCCTATAGCTTAGGGAAATTAAAATCAAAAAGACACAGCCACCCCAAAGTTTGGGACGCCTCTGTTTACAAGAACCTCGTTTACAGTACAAGTTCAACATCGCAGAAAGTGAAAAATGGATAAAGAAGTTGTGGTATTTACTTACAAAGCAATATCACTCAGCAATGAAATCTATGTCATCAGGCCCTTAGCAGCACAATGAGTGGATTCAGGTATGATGATTCTAACTGAAATAAGTCACACAGAAAAAGAAACATCATAAGATATCAGTAATACACGGAATGTAAACTTGGCTACACAGGAACTGAATTACAGAACAGAACAGGGTCTCAAATTTAGAAAACCAACTTATGCTTGCTTAAGGGGAAAGGTGAGTTGGGGTGCTGCATAAAACCATAGATTGAAATGAGCACAGATAAAGTTCCTTAAGCCAAATATGGAATAGACAAGAGCTACTCCTTGCTCAACGAAATGGACTCAACACCGCATATTAAATGCCTAAGAATGTACCTGACTAGTAAGTATCTTAAAACCTATGGATTGCTATGTCTCCGAAAGAGAATCAAGCATGTGTACAGGGGCATAAACGCAGCAGTGATAGGATTGGAGAGGTTCGGTGAGCAAATGAAGACCCTTTGAAGTCATATTGCATGGTACCCATTCCACGGGTTTCAACTACCCAGGTTTAAGGTATTCTTCCTTCAGCTAAAACATGCATGTGGAACCTAGAGTATGATCAACCATGTGATCGGGAGACGTGTTCAAATATGTCTCAGTTTTCGTACCCTGGTACTCGGGTGCAACATTCCAGACGCTTTACTAACACCCTCCCGACTTGGAGAGTCAGTCCCTTTAACCTCCTGTTTGGCCCAGTTTGCAATTTCTGCGGAAGATGAACAGGAATAGCGAGAACCAATGAGAGACTAGCTGGAGGTGTCTGGACGGGCAAATTTAACTCTCATTTCCCACCAGGAAGAGGAATTAACCAAAGGCTCAGCGTGCCGTGCCGGAACCAGATTAGGGCCTGAAGCCATCCTGCGGTGTTGCGGCCAGCTCAAAAGAAAGCGAGTTGAAGAAAGGAGCTCAGGGGCACTGTAATTCACAAACCTGCAGAGTTATAAATGACAGCTATCGTCCAAAAATATACTGAAGTAAGGCTGCCAAGAGGACTTGAAAGCGGGGCAGAATTGCAGGAAACCGATTTCAGGAGGTAGACTGGAATTGCATTGAAAGCATAGGAAAAGAGGCAGAACGTCCACAATGATGCACTTGGCCAAAAAGGGCGTATGCGTTTTTTCCTGAATATATTCAGGAAAAAACGCATACGCCCTTTTTGGCCAACCAAGCAAGCTTGCAAAGGAAATCTACACTACAATGAAGTCTCACTTCCCCCCGGTCAAAAGGGCCATCTGAAAAAAGTGTAAAATCCAGAAAGGCAGGACAGGCCATGGAGAACTGGGAGCCTTGTTATGCTGATGGGCGGGATGTAAATTGCCAACAGACACTTGGGAGAAGTGTATGGTGTTTCCTGAAACATCTAAAAAACAAAGCAACAGAGCCTAGGGCACTTCCACTTATGGTCCTATAGCTTAGGGAAATTAAAATCAAAAAGACACAGCCACCCCAAAGTTTGGGACGCCTCTGTTTACAAGAACCTCGTTTACAGTACAAGTTCAACATCGCAGAAAGTGAAAAATGGATAAAGAAGTTGTGGTATTTACTTACAAAGCAATATCACTCAGCAATGAAATCTATGTCATCAGGCACTTAGCAGCACAATGAGTGGATTCAGGTATGATGATTCTAACTGAAATAAGTCACACAGAAAAAGAACCATCATAAGATATCAGTAATACACGGAATGTAAACTTGGCTACACAGGAACTGAATTACAGAACAGAACAGGGTCTCAAATTTAGAAAACCAACTTATGCTTGCTTAAGGGGAAAGGTGAGTTGGGGTGCTGCATAAAACCAGAGATTGAAATGAGCACAGATAAAGTTCCTTAAGCCAAATATGGAATAGACAAGAGCTACTCCTTGCTCAACGAAATGGACTCAACACCGCATATTAAATGCCTAAGAATGTACCTGACTAGTAAGTATCTTAAAACCTATGGATTGCTATGTCTCCGAAAGAGAATCAAGCATGTGTACAGGGGCATAAACGCAGCAGTGATAGGATTGGAGAGGTTCGGTGAGCAAATGAAGACCCTTTGAAGTCATATTGCATGGTACCCATTCCACGGGTTTCAACTACCCAGGTTTAAGGTATTCTTCCTTCAGCTAAAACATGCATGTGGAACCTAGAGTCTGATCAACCATGTGATCGGGAGACGTGTTCAAATATGTCTCAGTTTTCGTACCCTGGTACTCGGGTGCAACATTCCAGACGCTTTACTAACACCCTCCCGACTTGGAGAGTCAGTCCCTTTAACCTCCTGTTTGGCCCAGTTTGCAATTTCTGCGGAAGATGAACAGGAATAGCGAGAACCAATGAGAGACTAGCTGGAGGTGTCTGGACGGGCAAATTTAACTCTCATTTCCCACCAGGAAGAGGAATTAACCAAAGGCTCAGCGTGCCGTGCCGGAACCAGATTAGGGCCTGAAGCCATCCTGCGGTGTTGCGGCCAGCTCAAAAGAAAGCGAGTTGAAGAAAGGAGCTCAGGGGCACTGTAATTCACAAACCTGCAGAGTTATAAATGACAGCTATCGTCCAAAAATATACTGAAGTAAGGCTGCCAAGAGGACTTGAAAGCGGGGCAGAATTGCAGGAAACCGATTTCAGGAGGTAGACTGGAATTGCATTGAAAGCATAGGAAAAGAGGCAGAACGTCCACAATGATGCACTTGGCCAAAAAGGGCGTATGCGTTTTTTCCTGAATATATTCAGGAAAAAACGCATACGCCCTTTTTGGCCAACCAAGCAAGCTTGCAAAGGAAATCTACACTACAATGAAGTCTCACTTCCCCCCGGTCAAAAGGGCCATCTGAAAAAAGTGTAAAATCCAGAAAGGCAGGACAGGCCATGGAGAACTGGGAGCCTTGTTATGCTGATGGGCGGGATGTAAATTGCCAACAGACACTCGGGAGAAGTGTATGGTGTTTCCTGAAACATCTAAAAAACAAAGCAACAGAGCCTAGGGCACTTCCACTTATGGTCCTATAGCTTAGGGAAATTAAAATCAAAAAGACACAGCCACCCCAAAGTTTGGGACGCCTCTGTTTACAAGAACCGCGTTTACAGTACAAGTTCAACATCGCAGAAAGTGAAAAATGGATAAAGAAGTTGTGGTATTTACTTACAAAGCAATATCACTCAGCAATGAAATCTATGTCATCAGGCCCTTAGCAGCACAATGAGTGGATTCAGGTATGATGATTCTAACTGAAATAAGTCACACAGAAAAAGAAACATCATAAGATATCAGTAATACACGGAATGTAAACTTGGCTACACAGGAACTGAATTACAGAACAGAACAGGGTCTCAAATTTAGAAAACAAACTTATGCTTGCTTAAGGGGAAAGGTGAGTTGGGGTGCTGCATAAAACCAGAGATTGAAATGAGCACAGATAAAGTTCCTTAAGCCAAATATGGAATAGACAAGAGCTACTCCTTGCTCAACGAAATGGACTCAACACCGCATATTAAATGCCTAAGAATGTACCTGACTAGTAAGTATCTTAAAACCTATGGATTGCTATGTCTCCGAAAGAGAATCAAGCATGTGTACAGGGGCATAAACGCAGCAGTGATAGGATTGGAGAGGTTCGGTGAGCAAATGAAGACCCTTTGAAGTCATATTGCATGGTACCCATTCCACGGGTTTCAACTACCCAGGTTTAAGGTATTCTTCCTTCAGCTAAAACATGCATGTGGAACCTAGAGTCTGATCAACCATGTGATCGGGAGACGTGTTCAAATATGTCTCAGTTTTCGTACCCTGGTACTCGGGTGCAACATTCCAGACGCTTTACTAACACCCTCCCGACTTGGAGAGTCAGTCCCTTTAACCTCCTGTTTGGCCCAGTTTGCAATTTCTGCGGAAGATGAACAGGAATAGCGAGAACCAATGAGAGACTAGCTGGAGGTGTCTGGACGGGCAAATTTAACTCTCATTTCCCACCAGGAAGAGGAATTAACCAAAGGCTCAGTGTGCCGTGCCGGAACCAGATTAGGGCCTGAAGCCATCCTGCGGTGTTGCGGCCAGCTCAAAAGAAAGCGAGTTGAAGAAAGGAGCTCAGGGGCACTGTAATTCACAAACCTGCAGAGTTATAAATGACAGCTATCGTCCAAAAATATACTGAAGTAAGGCTGCCAAGAGGACTTGAAAGCGGGGCAGAATTGCAGGAAACCGATTTCAGGAGGTAGACTGGAATTGCATTGAAAGCATAGGAAAAGAGGCAGAACGTCCACAATGATGCACTTGGCCAAAAAGGGCGTATGCGTTTTTTCCTGAATATATTCAGGAAAAAACGCATACGCCCTTTTTGGCCAACCAAGCAAGCTTGCAAAGGAAATCTGCACTACAATGAAGTCTCACTTCCCCCCGGTCAAAAGGGCCATCTGAAAAAAGTGTAAAATCCAGAAAGGCAGGACAGGCCATGGAGAACTGGGAGCCTTGTTATGCTGATGGGCGGGATGTAAATTGCCAACAGACACTCGGGAGAAGTGTATGGTGTTTCCTGAAACATCTAAAAAACAAAGCAACAGAGCCTAGGGCACTTCCACTTATGGTCCTATAGCTTAGGGAAATTAAAATCAAAAAGACACAGCCACCCCAAAGTTTGGGACGCCTCTGTTTACAAGAACCTCGTTTACAGTACAAGTTCAACATCGCAGAAAGTGAAAAATGGATAAAGAAGTTGTGGTATTTACTTACAAAGCAATATCACTCAGCAATGAAATCTATGTCATCAGGCCCTTAGCAGCACAATGAGTGGATTCAGGTATGATGATTCTAACTGAAATAAGTCACACAGAAAAAGAAACATCATAAGATATCAGTAATACACGGAATGTAAACTTGGCTACACAGGAACTGAATTACAGAACAGAACAGGGTCTCAAATTTAGAAAACCAACTTATGCTTGCTTAAGGGGAAAGGTGAGTTGGGGTGCTGCATAAAACCAGAGATTGAAATGAACACAGATAAAGTTCCTTAAGCCAAATATGGAATAGACAAGAGCTACTCCTTGCTCAACGAAATGGACTCAACACCGCATATTAAATGCCTAAGAATGTACCTGACTAGTAAGTATCTTAAAACCTATGGATTGCTATGTCTCCGAAAGAGAATCAAGCATGTGTACAGGGGCATAAACGCAGCAGTGATAGGATTGGAGAGGTTCGGTGAGCAAATGAAGACCCTTTGAAGTCATATTGCATGGTACCCATTCCACGGGTTTCAACTACCCAGGTTTAAGGTATTCTTCCTTCAGCTAAAACATGCATGTGGAACCTAGAGTATGATCAACCATGTGATCGGGAGACGTGTTCAAATATGTCTCAGTTTTCGTACCCTGGTACTCGGGTGCAACATTCCAGACGCTTTACTAACACCCTCCCGACTTGGAGAGTCAGTCCCTTTAACCTCCTGTTTGGCCCAGTTTGCAATTTCTGCGGAAGATGAACAGGAATAGCGAGAACCAATGAGAGACTAGCTGGAAGGTGTCTGGACGGGCAAATTTAACTCTCATTTCCCACCAGGAAGAGGAATTAACCAAAGGCTCAGCGTGCCGTGCCGGAACCAGATTAGGGCCTGAAGCCATCCTGCGGTGTTGCGGCCAGCTCAAAAGAAAGCGAGTTGAAGAAAGGAGCTCAGGGGCACTGTAATTCACAAACCTGCAGAGTTATAAATGACAGCTATCGTCCAAAAATATACTGAAGTAAGGCTGCCAAGAGGACTTGAAAGCGGGGCAGAATTGCAGGAAACCGATTTCAGGAGGCAGACTGGAATTGCATTGAAAGCATAGGAAAAGAGGCAGAACGTCCACAATGATGCACTTGGCCAAAAAGGGCGTATGCGTTTTTTCCTGAATATATTCAGGAAAAAACGCATACGCCCTTTTTGGCCAACCAAGCAAGCTTGCAAAGGAAATCTGCACTACAATGAAGTCTCACTTTCCCCCGGTCAAAAGGGCCATCTGAAAAAAGTGTAAAATCCAGAAAGGCAGGACAGGCCATGGAGAACTGGGAGCCTTGTTATGCTGATGGGCGGGATGTAAATTGCCAACAGACACTCGGGAGAAGTGTATGGTGTTTCCTGAAACATCTAAAAAACAAAGCAACAGAGCCTAGGGCACTTCCACTTATGGTCCTATAGCTTAGGGAAATTAAAATCAAAAAGACACAGCCACCCCAAAGTTTGGGACGCCTCTGTTTACAAGAACCTCGTTTACAGTACAAGTTCAACATCGCAGAAAGTGAAAAATGGATAAAGAAGTTGTGGTATTTACTTACAAAGCAATATCACTCAGCAATGAAATCTATGTCATCAGGCCCTTAGCAGCACAATGAGTGGATTCAGGTATGATGATTCTAACTGAAATAAGTCACACAGAAAAAGAAACATCATAAGATATCAGTAATACACGGAATGTAAACTTGGCTACACAGGAACTGAATTACAGAACAGAACAGGGTCTCAAATTTAGAAAACCAACTTATGCTTGCTTAAGGGTAAAGGTGAGTTGGGGTGCTGCATAAAACCAGAGATTGAAATGAGCACAGATAAAGTTCCTTAAGCCAAATATGGAATAGACAAGAGCTACTCCTTGCTCAACGAAATGGACTCAACACCGCATATTAAACGCCTAAGAATGTACCTGACTAGTAAGTATCTTAAAACCTATGGATTGCTATGTCTCCGAAAGAGAATCAAGCATGTGTACAGGGGCATAAACGCAGCAGTGATAGGATTGGAGAGGTTCGGTGAGCAAATGAAGACCCTTTGAAGTCATATTGCATGGTACCCATTCCACGGGTTTCAACTACCCAGGTTTAAGGTATTCTTCCTTCAGCTAAAACATGCATGTGGAACCTAGAGTCTGATCAACCATGTGATCGGGAGACGTGTTCAAATATGTCTCAGTTTTCGTACCCTGGTACTCGGGTGCAACATTCCAGACGCTTTACTAACACCCTCCCGACTTGGAGAGTCAGTCCCTTTAACCTCCTGTTTGGCCCAGTTTGCAATTTCTGCGGAAGATGAACAGGAATAGCGAGAACCAATGAGAGACTAGCTGGAGGTGTCTGGACGGGCAAATTTAACTCTCATTTCCCACCAGGAAGAGGAATTAACCAAAGGCTCAGCGTGCCGTGCCGGAACCAGATTAGGGCCTGAAGCCATCCTGCGGTGTTGCGGCCAGCTCAAAAGAAAGCGAGTTGAAGAAAGGAGCTCAGGGGCACTGTAATTCACAAACCTGCAGAGTTATAAATGACAGCTATCGTCCAAAAATATACTGAAGTAAGGCTGCCAAGAGGACTTGAAAGCGGGGCAGAATTGCAGGAAACCGATTTCAGGAGGCAGACTGGAATTGCATTGAAAGCATAGGAAAAGAGGCAGAACGTCCACAATGATGCACTTGGCCAAAAAGGGCGTATGCGTTTTTTCCTGAATATATTCAGGAAAAAACGCATACGCCCTTTTTGGCCAACCAAGCAAGCTTGCAAAGGAAATCTACACTACAATGAAGTCTCACTTCCCCCCGGTCAAAAGGGCCATCTGAAAAAAGTGTAAAATCCAGAAAGGCAGGACAGGCCATGGAGAACTGGGAGCCTTGTTATGCTGATGGGCGGGATGTAAATTGCCAACAGACACTCGGGAGAAGTGTATGGTGTTTCCTGAAACATCTAAAAAACAAAGCAACAGAGCCTAGGGCACTTCCACTTATGGTCCTATAGCTTAGGGAAATTAAAATCAAAAAGACACAGCCACCCCAAAGTTTGGGACGCCTCTGTTTACAAGAACCTCGTTTACAGTACAAGTTCAACATCGCAGAAAGTGAAAAATGGATAAAGAAGTTGTGGTATTTACTTACAAAGCAATATCACTCAGCAATGAAATCTATGTCATCAGGCCCTTAGCAGCACAATGAGTGGATTCAGGTATGATGATTCTAACTGAAATAAGTCACACAGAAAAAGAAACATCATAAGATATCAGTAATACACGGAATGTAAACTTGGCTACACAGGAACTGAATTACAGAACAGAACAGGGTCTCAAATTTAGAAAACCAACTTATGCTTGCTTAAGGGGAAAGGTGAGTTGGGGTGCTGCATAAAACCAGAGATTGAAATGAGCACAGATAAAGTTCCTTAAGCCAAATATGGAATAGACAAGAGCTACTCCTTGCTCAACGAAATGGACTCAACACCGCATATTAAATGCCTAAGAATGTACCTGACTAGTAAGTATCTTAAAACCTATGGATTGCTATGTCTCCGAAAGAGAATCAAGCATGTGTACAGGGGCATAAACGCAGCAGTGATAGGATTGGAGAGGTTCGGTGAGCAAATGAAGACCCTTTGAAGTCATATTGCATGGTACCCATTCCACGGGTTTCAACTACCCAGGTTTAAGGTATTCTTCCTTCAGCTAAAACATGCATGTGGAACCTAGAGTATGATCAACCATGTGATCGGGAGACGTGTTCAAATATGTCTCAGTTTTCGTACCCTGGTACTCGGGTGCAACATTCCAGACGCTTTACTAACACCCTCCCGACTTGGAGAGTCAGTCCCTTTAACCTCCTGTTTGGCCCAGTTTGCAATTTCTGCGGAAGATGAACAGGAATAGCGAGAACCAATGAGAGACTAGCTGGAAGGTGTCTGGACGGGCAAATTTAACTCTCATTTCCCACCAGGAAGAGGAATTAACCAAAGGCTCAGCGTGCCGTGCCGGAACCAGATTAGGGCCTGAAGCCATCCTGCGGTGTTGCGGCCAGCTCAAAAGAAAGCGAGTTGAAGAAAGGAGCTCAGGGGCACTGTAATTCACAAACCTGCAGAGTTATAAATGACAGCTATCGTCCAAAAATATACTGAAGTAAGGCTGCCAAGAGGACTTGAAAGCGGGGCAGAATTGCAGGAAACCGATTTCAGGAGGCAGACTGGAATTGCATTGAAAGCATAGGAAAAGAGGCAGAACGTCCACAATGATGCACTTGGCCAAAAAGGGCGTATGCGTTTTTTCCTGAATATATTCAGGAAAAAACGCATACGCCCTTTTTGGCCAACCAAGCAAGCTTGCAAAGGAAATCTGCACTACAATGAAGTCTCACTTCCTCCCGGTCAAAAGGACCATCTGAAAAAAGTGTAAAATCCAGAAAGGCAGGACAGGCCATGGAGAACTGGGAGCCTTGTTATGCTGATGGGCGAGATGTAAATTGCCAACAGACACTCGGGAGAAGTGTATGGTGTTTCCTGAAACATCTAAAAAACAAAGCAACAGAGCCTAGGGCACTTCCACTTATGGTCCTATAGCTTAGGGAAATTAAAATCAAAAAGACACAGCCACCCCAAAGTTTGGGACGCCTCTGTTTACAAGAACCTCGTTTACCGTACAAGTTCAACATCGCAGAAAGTGAAAAATGGATAAAGAAGTTGTGGTATTTACTTACAAAGCAATATCACTCAGCAATGAAATCTATGTCATCAGGCCCTTAGCAGCACAATGAGTGGATTCAGGTATGATGATTCTAACTGAAATAAGTCACACAGAAAAAGAAACATCATAAGATATCAGTAATACACGGAATGTAAACTTGGCTCCACAGGAACTGAATTATAGAACAGAACAGGGTCTCAAATTTAGAAAACCAACTTATGCTTGCTTAAGGGGAAAGGTGAGTTGGGGTGCTGCATAAAACCAGAGATTGAAATGAGCACAGATAAAGTTCCTTAAGCCAAATATGGAATAGACAAGAGCTACTCCTTGCTCAACGAAATGGACTCAACAACGCATATTAAATGCCTAAGAATGTACCTGACTAGTAAGTATCTTAAAACCTACGGATTGCTATGTCTCCGAAAGAGTATCAAGCATGTGTACAGGGGCATAAACGCAGCAGTGATAGGATTGGAGAGGTTCGGTGAGCAAATGAAGACCCTTTGAAGTCATATTGCATGGTACCCATTCCACGGGTTTCAACTACCCAGGTTTAAGGTATTCTTCCTTCAGCTAAAACATGCATGTGGAACCTAGAGTATGATCAACCATGTGATCGGGAGACGTGTTCAAATATGTCTCAGTTTTCGTACCCTGGTACTCGGGTGCAACATTCCAGACGCTTTACTAACACCCTCCCGACTTGGAGAGTCAGTCCCTTTAACCTCCTGTTTGGCCCAGTTTGCAATTTCTGCGGAAGATGAACAGGAATAGCGAGAACCAATGAGAGACTAGCTGGAGGTGTCTGGATGGGCAAATTTAACTCTCATTTCCCACCAGGAAGAGGAATTAACCAAAGGCTCAGCGTGCCGTGCCGGAACCAGATTAGGGCCTGAAGCCATCCTGCGGTGTTGCGGCCAGCTCAAAAGAAAGCGAGTTGAAGAAAGGAGCTCAGGGGCACTGTAATTCACAAACCTGCAGAGTTATAAATGACAGCTATCGTCCAAAAATATACTGAAGTAAGGCTGCCAAGAGGACTTGAAAGCGGGGCAGAATTGCAGGAAACCGATTTCAGGAGGTAGACTGGAATTGCATTGAAAGCATAGGAAAAGAGGCAGAACGTCCACAATGATGCACTTGGCCAAAAAGGGCGTATGCGTTTTTTCCTGAATATATTCAGGAAAAAACGCATACGCCCTTTTTGGCCAACCAAGCAAGCTTGCAAAGGAAATCTACACTACAATGAAGTCTCACTTCCCCCCGGTCAAAAGGGCCATCTGAAAAAAGTGTAAAATCCAGAAAGGCAGGACAGGCCATGGAGAACTGGGAGCCTTGTTATGCTGATGGGCGGGATGTAAATTGCCAACAGACACTCGGGAGAAGTGTATGGTGTTTCCTGAAACATCTAAAAAACAAAGCAACAGAGCCTAGGGCACTTCCACTTATGGTCCTATAGCTTAGGGAAATTAAAATCAAAAAGACACAGCCACCCCAAAGTTTGGGACGCCTCTGTTTACAAGAACCTCGTTTACAGTACAAGTTCAACATCGCAGAAAGTGAAAAATGGATAAAGAAGTTGTGGTATTTACTTACAAAGCAATATCACTCAGCAATGAAATCTATGTCATCAGGCCCTTAGCAGCACAATGAGTGGATTCAGGTATGATGATTCTAACTGAAATAAGTCACACAGAAAAAGAAACATCATAAGATATCAGTAATACACGGAATGTAAACTTGGCTACACAGGAACTGAATTACAGAACAGAACAGGGTCTCAAATTTAGAAAACCAACTTATGCTTGCTTAAGGGGAAAGGTGAGTTGGGGTGCTGCATAAAACCATAGATTGAAATGAGCACAGATAAAGTTCCTTAAGCCAAATATGGAATAGACAAGAGCTACTCCTTGCTCAACGAAATGGACTCAACACCGCATATTAAATGCCTAAGAATGTACCTGACTAGTAAGTATCTTAAAACCTATGGATTGCTATGTCTCCGAAAGAGAATCAAGCATGTGTACAGGGGCATAAACGCAGCAGTGATAGGATTGGAGAGGTTCGGTGAGCAAATGAAGACCCTTTGAAGTCATATTGCATGGTACCCATTCCACGGGTTTCAACTACCCAGGTTTAAGGTATTCTTCCTTCAGCTAAAACATGCATGTGGAACCTAGAGTATGATCAACCATGTGATCGGGAGACGTGTTCAAATATGTCTCAGTTTTCGTACCCTGGTACTCGGGTGCAACATTCCAGACGCTTTACTAACACCCTCCCGACTTGGAGAGTCAGTCCCTTTAACCTCCTGTTTGGCCCAGTTTGCAATTTCTGCGGAAGATGAACAGGAATAGCGAGAACCAATGAGAGACTAGCTGGAGGTGTCTGGACGGGCAAATTTAACTCTCATTTCCCACCAGGAAGAGGAATTAACCAAAGGCTCAGCGTGCCGTGCCGGAACCAGATTAGGGCCTGAAGCCATCCTGCGGTGTTGCGGCCAGCTCAAAAGAAAGCGAGTTGAAGAAAGGAGCTCAGGGGCACTGTAATTCACAAACCTGCAGAGTTATAAATGACAGCTATCGTCCAAAAATATACTGAAGTAAGGCTGCCAAGAGGACTTGAAAGCGGGGCAGAATTGCAGGAAACCGATTTCAGGAGGTAGACTGGAATTGCATTGAAAGCATAGGAAAAGAGGCAGAACGTCCACAATGATGCACTTGGCCAAAAAGGGCGTATGCGTTTTTTCCTGAATATATTCAGGAAAAAACGCATACGCCCTTTTTGGCCAACCAAGCAAGCTTGCAAAGGAAATCTACACTACAATGAAGTCTCACTTCCCCCCGGTCAAAAGGGCCATCTGAAAAAAGTGTAAAATCCAGAAAGGCAGGACAGGCCATGGAGAACTGGGAGCCTTGTTATGCTGATGGGCGGGATGTAAATTGCCAACAGACACTTGGGAGAAGTGTATGGTGTTTCCTGAAACATCTAAAAAACAAAGCAACAGAGCCTAGGGCACTTCCACTTATGGTCCTATAGCTTAGGGAAATTAAAATCAAAAAGACACAGCCACCCCAAAGTTTGGGACGCCTCTGTTTACAAGAACCTCGTTTACAGTACAAGTTCAACATCGCAGAAAGTGAAAAATGGATAAAGAAGTTGTGGTATTTACTTACAAAGCAATATCACTCAGCAATGAAATCTATGTCATCAGGCACTTAGCAGCACAATGAGTGGATTCAGGTATGATGATTCTAACTGAAATAAGTCACACAGAAAAAGAACCATCATAAGATATCAGTAATACACGGAATGTAAACTTGGCTACACAGGAACTGAATTACAGAACAGAACAGGGTCTCAAATTTAGAAAACCAACTTATGCTTGCTTAAGGGGAAAGGTGAGTTGGGGTGCTGCATAAAACCAGAGATTGAAATGAGCACAGATAAAGTTCCTTAAGCCAAATATGGAATAGACAAGAGCTACTCCTTGCTCAACGAAATGGACTCAACACCGCATATTAAATGCCTAAGAATGTACCTGACTAGTAAGTATCTTAAAACCTATGGATTGCTATGTCTCCGAAAGAGAATCAAGCATGTGTACAGGGGCATAAACGCAGCAGTGATAGGATTGGAGAGGTTCGGTGAGCAAATGAAGACCCTTTGAAGTCATATTGCATGGTACCCATTCCACGGGTTTCAACTACCCAGGTTTAAGGTATTCTTCCTTCAGCTAAAACATGCATGTGGAACCTAGAGTCTGATCAACCATGTGATCGGGAGACGTGTTCAAATATGTCTCAGTTTTCGTACCCTGGTACTCGGGTGCAACATTCCAGACGCTTTACTAACACCCTCCCGACTTGGAGAGTCAGTCCCTTTAACCTCCTGTTTGGCCCAGTTTGCAATTTCTGCGGAAGATGAACAGGAATAGCGAGAACCAATGAGAGACTAGCTGGAGGTGTCTGGACGGGCAAATTTAACTCTCATTTCCCACCAGGAAGAGGAATTAACCAAAGGCTCAGCGTGCCGTGCCGGAACCAGATTAGGGCCTGAAGCCATCCTGCGGTGTTGCGGCCAGCTCAAAAGAAAGCGAGTTGAAGAAAGGAGCTCAGGGGCACTGTAATTCACAAACCTGCAGAGTTATAAATGACAGCTATCGTCCAAAAATATACTGAAGTAAGGCTGCCAAGAGGACTTGAAAGCGGGGCAGAATTGCAGGAAACCGATTTCAGGAGGTAGACTGGAATTGCATTGAAAGCATAGGAAAAGAGGCAGAACGTCCACAATGATGCACTTGGCCAAAAAGGGCGTATGCGTTTTTTCCTGAATATATTCAGGAAAAAACGCATACGCCCTTTTTGGCCAACCAAGCAAGCTTGCAAAGGAAATCTACACTACAATGAAGTCTCACTTCCCCCCGGTCAAAAGGGCCATCTGAAAAAAGTGTAAAATCCAGAAAGGCAGGACAGGCCATGGAGAACTGGGAGCCTTGTTATGCTGATGGGCGGGATGTAAATTGCCAACAGACACTCGGGAGAAGTGTATGGTGTTTCCTGAAACATCTAAAAAACAAAGCAACAGAGCCTAGGGCACTTCCACTTATGGTCCTATAGCTTAGGGAAATTAAAATCAAAAAGACACAGCCACCCCAAAGTTTGGGACGCCTCTGTTTACAAGAACCGCGTTTACAGTACAAGTTCAACATCGCAGAAAGTGAAAAATGGATAAAGAAGTTGTGGTATTTACTTACAAAGCAATATCACTCAGCAATGAAATCTATGTCATCAGGCACTTAGCAGCACAATGAGTGGATTCAGGTATGATGATTCTAACTGAAATAAGTCACACAGAAAAAGAAACATCATAAGATATCAGTAATACACGGAATGTAAACTTGGCTACACAGGAACTGAATTACAGAACAGAACAGGGTCTCAAATTTAGAAAACAAACTTATGCTTGCTTAAGGGGAAAGGTGAGTTGGGGTGCTGCATAAAACCAGAGATTGAAATGAGCACAGATAAAGTTCCTTAAGCCAAATATGGAATAGACAAGAGCTACTCCTTGCTCAACGAAATGGACTCAACACCGCATATTAAATGCCTAAGAATGTACCTGACTAGTAAGTATCTTAAAACCTATGGATTGCTATGTCTCCGAAAGAGAATCAAGCATGTGTACAGGGGCATAAACGCAGCAGTGATAGGATTGGAGAGGTTCGGTGAGCAAATGAAGACCCTTTGAAGTCATATTGCATGGTACCCATTCCACGGGTTTCAACTACCCAGGTTTAAGGTATTCTTCCTTCAGCTAAAACATGCATGTGGAACCTAGAGTATGATCAACCATGTGATCGGGAGACGTGTTCAAATATGTCTCAGTTTTCGTACCCTGGTACTCGGGTGCAACATTCCAGACGCTTTACTAACACCCTCCCGACTTGGAGAGTCAGTCCCTTTAACCTCCTGTTTGGCCCAGTTTGCAATTTCTGCGGAAGATGAACAGGAATAGCGAGAACCAATGAGAGACTAGCTGGAGGTGTCTGGACGGGCAAATTTAACTCTCATTTCCCACCAGGAAGAGGAATTAACCAAAGGCTCAGCGTGCCGTGCCGGAACAAGATTAGGGCCTGAAGCCATCCTGCGGTGTTGCGGCCAGCTCAAAAGAAAGCGAGTTGAAGAAAGGAGCTCAGGGGCACTGTAATTCACAAACCTGCAGAGTTATAAATGACAGCTATCGTCCAAAAATATACTGAAGTAAGGCTGCCAAGAGGACTTGAAAGCGGGGCAGAATTGCAGGAAACCGATTTCAGGAGGTAGACTGGAATTGCATTGAAAGCATAGGAAAAGAGGCAGAACGTCCACAATGATGCACTTGGCCAAAAAGGGCGTATGCGTTTTTTCCTGAATATATTCAGGAAAAAACGCATACGCCCTTTTTGGCCAACCAAGCAAGCTTGCAAAGGAAATCTGCACTACAATGAAGTCTCACTTCCCCCCGGTCAAAAGGGCCATCTGAAAAAAGTGTAAAATCCAGAAAGGCAGGACAGGCCATGGAGAACTGGGAGCCTTGTTATGCTGATGGGCGGGATGTAAATTGCCAACAGACACTCGGGAGAAGTGTATGGTGTTTCCTGAAACATCTAAAAAACAAAGCAACAGAGCCTAGGGCACTTCCACTTATGGTCCTATAGCTTAGGGAAATTAAAATCAAAAAGACACAGCCACCCCAAAGTTTGGGACGCCTCTGTTTACAAGAACCTCGTTTACAGTACAAGTTCAACATCGCAGAAAGTGAAAAATGGATAAAGAAGTTGTGGTATTTACTTACAAAGCAATATCACTCAGCAATGAAATCTATGTCATCAGGCCCTTAGCAGCACAATGAGTGGATTCAGGTATGATGATTCTAACTGAAATAAGTCACACAGAAAAAGAAACATCATAAGATATCAGTAATACACGGAATGTAAACTTGGCTACACAGGAACTGAATTACAGAACAGAACAGGGTCTCAAATTTAGAAAACCAACTTATGCTTGCTTAAGGGGAAAGGTGAGTTGGGGTGCTGCATAAAACCAGAGATTGAAATGAACACAGATAAAGTTCCTTAAGCCAAATATGGAATAGACAAGAGCTACTCCTTGCTCAACGAAATGGACTCAACACCGCATATTAAATGCCTAAGAATGTACCTGACTAGTAAGTATCTTAAAACCTATGGATTGCTATGTCTCCGAAAGAGAATCAAGCATGTGTACAGGGGCATAAACGCAGCAGTGATAGGATTGGAGAGGTTCGGTGAGCAAATGAAGACCCTTTGAAGTCATATTGCATGGTACCCATTCCACGGGTTTCAACTACCCAGGTTTAAGGTATTCTTCCTTCAGCTAAAACATGCATGTGGAACCTAGAGTATGATCAACCATGTGATCGGGAGACGTGTTCAAATATGTCTCAGTTTTCGTACCCTGGTACTCGGGTGCAACATTCCAGACGCTTTACTAACACCCTCCCGACTTGGAGAGTCAGTCCCTTTAACCTCCTGTTTGGCCCAGTTTGCAATTTCTGCGGAAGATGAACAGGAATAGCGAGAACCAATGAGAGACTAGCTGGAAGGTGTCTGGACGGGCAAATTTAACTCTCATTTCCCACCAGGAAGAGGAATTAACCAAAGGCTCAGCGTGCCGTGCCGGAACCAGATTAGGGCCTGAAGCCATCCTGCGGTGTTGCGGCCAGCTCAAAAGAAAGCGAGTTGAAGAAAGGAGCTCAGGGGCACTGTAATTCACAAACCTGCAGAGTTATAAATGACAGCTATCGTCCAAAAATATACTGAAGTAAGGCTGCCAAGAGGACTTGAAAGCGGGGCAGAATTGCAGGAAACCGATTTCAGGAGGCAGACTGGAATTGCATTGAAAGCATAGGAAAAGAGGCAGAACGTCCACAATGATGCACTTGGCCAAAAAGGGCGTATGCGTTTTTTCCTGAATATATTCAGGAAAAAACGCATACGCCCTTTTTGGCCAACCAAGCAAGCTTGCAAAGGAAATCTGCACTACAATGAAGTCTCACTTCCCCCCGGTCAAAAGGGCCATCTGAAAAAAGTGTAAAATCCAGAAAGGCAGGACAGGCCATGGAGAACTGGGAGCCTTGTTATGCTGATGGGCGGGATGTAAATTGCCAACAGACACTCGGGAGAAGTGTATGGTGTTTCCTGAAACATCTAAAAAACAAAGCAACAGAGCCTAGGGCACTTCCACTTATGGTCCTATAGCTTAGGGAAATTAAAATCAAAAAGACACAGCCATCCCAAAGTTTGGGACGCCTCTGTTTACAAGAACCTCGTTTACCGTACAAGTTCAACATCGCAGAAAGTGAAAAATGGATAAAGAAGTTGTGGTATTTACTTACAAAGCAATATCACTCAGCAATGAAATCTATGTCATCAGGCCCTTAGCAGCACAATGAGTGGATTCAGGTATGATGATTCTAACTGAAATAAGTCACACAGAAAAAGAAACATCATAAGATATCAGTAATACACGGAATGTAAACTTGGCTACACAGGAACTGAATTACAGAACAGAACAGGGTCTCAAATTTAGAAAACCAACTTATGCTTGCTTAAGGGGAAAGGTGAGTTGGGGTGCTGCATAAAACCAGAGATTGAAATGAGCACAGATAAAGTTCCTTAAGCCAAATATGGAATAGACAAGAGCTACTCCTTGCTCAACGAAATGGACTCAACACCGCATATTAAATGCCTAAGAATGTACCTGACTAGTAAGTATCTTAAAACCTATGGATTGCTATGTCTCCGAAAGAGAATCAAGCATGTGTACAGGGGCATAAACGCAGCAGTGATAGGATTGGAGAGGTTCGGTGAGCAAATGAAGACCCTTTGAAGTCATATTGCATGGTACCCATTCCACGGGTTTCAACTACCCAGGTTTAAGGTATTCTTCCTTCAGCTAAAACATGCATGTGGAACCTAGAGTATGATCAACCATGTGATCGGGAGACGTGTTCAAATATGTCTCAGTTTTCGTACCCTGGTACTCGGGTGCAACATTCCAGACGCTTTACTAACACCCTCCCGACTTGGAGAGTCAGTCCCTTTAACCTCCTGTTTGGCCCAGTTTGCAATTTCTGCGGAAGATGAACAGGAATAGCGAGAACCAATGAGAGACTAGCTGGAAGGTGTCTGGACGGGCAAATTTAACTCTCATTTCCCACCAGGAAGAGGAATTAACCAAAGGCTCAGCGTGCCGTGCCGGAACCAGATTAGGGCCTGAAGCCATCCTGCGGTGTTGCGGCCAGCTCAAAAGAAAGCGAGTTGAAGAAAGGAGCTCAGGGGCACTGTAATTCACAAACCTGCAGAGTTATAAATGACAGCTATCGTCCAAAAATATACTGAAGTAAGGCTGCCAAGAGGACTTGAAAGCGGGGCAGAATTGCAGGAAACCGATTTCAGGAGGTAGACTGGAATTGCATTGAAAGCATAGGAAAAGAGGCAGAACGTCCACAATGATGCACTTGGCCAAAAAGGGTGTATGCGTTTTTTCCTGAATATATTCAGGAAAAAACGCATACGCCCTTTTTGGCCAACCAAGCAAGCTTGCAAAGGAAATCTGCACTACAATGAAGTCTCACTTCCCCCCGGTCAAAAGGGCCATCTGAAAAAAGTGTAAAATCCAGAAAGGCAGGACAGGCCATGGAGAACTGGGAGCCTTGTTATGCTGATGGGCGGGATGTAAATTGCCAACAGACACTCGGGAGAAGTGTATGGTGTTTCCTGAAACATCTAAAAAACAAAGCAACAGAGCCTAGGGCACTTCCACTTATGGTCCTATAGCTTAGGGAAATTAAAATCAAAAAGACACAGCCACCCCAAAGTTTGGGACGCCTCTGTTTACAAGAACCTCGTTTACCGTACAAGTTCAACATCACAGAAAGTGAAAAATGGATAAAGAAGTTGTGGTATTTACTTACAAAGCAATATCACTCAGCAATGAAATCTATGTCATCAGGCCCTTAGCAGCACAATGAGTGGATTCAGGTATGATGATTCTAACTGAAATAAGTCACACAGAAAAAGAACCATCATAAGATATCAGTAATACACGGAATGTAAACTTGGCTACACAGGAACTGAATTACAGAACAGAACAGGGTCTCAAATTTAGAAAACCAACTTATGCTTGCTTAAGGGGAAAGGTGAGTTGGGGTGCTGCATAAAACCAGAGATTGAAATGAGCACAGATAAAGTTCCTTAAGCCAAATATGGAATAGACAAGAGCTACTCCTTGCTCAACGAAATGGACTCAACACCGCATATTAAATGCCTAAGAATGTACCTGACTAGTAAGTATCTTAAAACCTATGGATTGCTATGTCTCCGAAAGAGAATCAAGCATGTGTACAGGGGCATAAACGCAGCAGTGATAGGATTGGAGAGGTTCGGTGAGCAAATGAAGACCCTTTGAAGTCATATTGCATGGTACCCATTCCACGGGTTTCAACTACCCAGGTTTAAGGTATTCTTCCTTCAGCTAAAACATGCATGTGGAACCTAGAGTATGATCAACCATGTGATCGGGAGACGTGTTCAAATATGTCTCAGTTTTCGTACCCTGGTACTCGGGTGCAACATTCCAGACGCTTTACTAACACCCTCCCGACTTGGAGAGTCAGTCCCTTTAACCTCCTGTTTGGCCCAGTTTGCAATTTCTGCGGAAGATGAACAGGAATAGCGAGAACCAATGAGAGACTAGCTGGAGGTGTCTGGACGGGCAAATTTAACTCTCATTTCCCACCAGGAAGAGGAATTAACCAAAGGCTCAGCGTGCCGTGCCGGAACCAGATTAGGGCCTGAAGCCATCCTGCGGTGTTGCGGCCAGCTCAAAAGAAAGCGAGTTGAAGAAAGGAGCTCAGGGGCACTGTAATTCACAAACCTGCAGAGTTATAAATGACAGCTATCGTCCAAAAATATACTGAAGTAAGGCTGCCAAGAGGACTTGAAAGCGGGGCAGAATTGCAGGAAACCGATTTCAGGAGGTAGACTGGAATTGCATTGAAAGCATAGGAAAAGAGGCAGAACGTCCACAATGATGCACTTGGCCAAAAAGGGCGTATGTGTTTTTTCCTGAATATATTCAGGAAAAAACGCATACGCCCTTTTTGGCCAACCAAGCAAGCTTGCAAAGGAAATCTGCACTACAATGAAGTCTCACTTCCCCCCGGTCAAAAGGGCCATCTGAAAAAAGTGTAAAATCCAGAAAGGCAGGACAGGCCATGGAGAACTGGGAGCCTTGTTATGCTGATGGGCGGGATGTAAATTGCCAACAGACACTCGGGAGAAGTGTATGGTGTTTCCTGAAACATCTAAAAAACAAAGCAACAGAGCCTAGGGCACTTCCACTTATGGTCCTATAGCTTAGGGAAATTAAAATCAAAAAGACACAGCCACCCCAAAGTTTGGGACGCCTCTGTTTACAAGAACCTCGTTTACAGTACAAGTTCAACATCGCAGAAAGTGAAAAATGGATAAAGAAGTTGTGGTATTTACTTACAAAGCAATATCACTCAGCAATGAAATCTATGTCATCAGGCCCTTAGCAGCACAATGAATGGATTCAGGTATGATGATTCTAACTGAAATAAGTCACACAGAAAAAGAAACATCATAAGATATCAGTAATACACGGAATGTAAACTTGGCTACACAGGAACTGAATTACAGAACAGAACAGGGTCTCAAATTTAGAAAACCAACTTATGCTTGCTTAAGGGGAAAGGTGAGTTGGGGTGCTGCATAAAACCAGAGATTGAAATGAGCACAGATAAAGTTCCTTAAGCCAAATATGGAATAGACAAGAGCTACTCCTTGCTCAACGAAATGGACTCAACACCGCATATTAAATGCCTAAGAATGTACCTGACAAGTAAGTATCTTAAAACCTATGGATTGCTATGTCTCCGAAAGAGAATCAAGCATGTGTACAGGGGCATAAACGCAGCAGTGATAGGATTGGAGAGGTTCGGTGAGCAAATGAAGACCCTTTGAAGTCATATTGCATGGTACCTATTCCACGGGTTTCAACTACCCAGGTTTAAGGTATTCTTCCTTCAGCTAAAACATGCATGTGGAACCTAGAGTATGATCAACCATGTGATCGGGAGACGTGTTCAAATATGTCTCAGTTTTCGTACCCTGGTACTCGGGTGCAACATTCCAGACGCTTTACTAACACCCTCCCGACTTGGAGAGTCAGTCCCTTTAACCTCCTGTTTGGCCCAGTTTGCAATTTCTGCGGAAGATGAACAGGAATAGCGAGAACCAATGAGAGACTAGCTGGAGGTGTCTGGACGGGCAAATTTAACTCTCATTTCCCACCAGGAAGAGGAATTAACCAAAGGCTCAGCGTGCCGTGCCGGAACCAGATTAGGGCCTGAAGCCATCCTGCGGTGTTGCGGCCAGCTCAAAAGAAAGCGAGTTGAAGAAAGGAGCTCAGGGGCACTGTAATTCACAAACCTGCAGAGTTATAAATGACAGCTATCGTCCAAAAATATACTGAAGTAAGGCTGCCAAGAGGACTTGAAAGCGGGGCAGAATTGCAGGAAACCGATTTCAGGAGGTAGACTGGAATTGCATTGAAAGCATAGGAAAAGAGGCAGAACGTCCACAATGATGCACTTGGCCAAAAAGGGCGTATGCGTTTTTTCCTGAATATATTCAGGAAAAAACGCATACGCCCTTTTTGGCCAACCAAGCAAGCTTGCAAAGGAAATCTGCACTACAATGAAGTCTCACTTCCCCCCGGTCAAAAGGGCCATCTGAAAAAAGTGTAAAATCCAGAAAGGCAGGACAGGCCATGGAGAACTGGGAGCCTTGTTATGCTGATGGGCGGGATGTAAATTGCCAACAGACACTCGGGAGAAGTGTATGGTGTTTCCTGAAACATCTAAAAAACAAAGCAACAGAGCCTAGGGCACTTCCACTTATGGTCCTATAGCTTAGGGAAATTAAAATCAAAAAGACACAGCCACCCCAAAGTTTGGGACGCCTCTGTTTACAAGAACCTCGTTTACAGTACAAGTTCAACATCGCAGAAAGTGAAAAATGGATAAAGAAGTTGTGGTATTTACTTACAAAGCAATATCACTCAGCAATGAAATCTATGTCATCAGGCCCTTAGCAGCACAATGAGTGGATTCAGGTATGATGATTCTAACTGAAATAAGTCACACCGAAAAAGAAACATCATAAGATATCAGTAATACACGGAATGTAAACTTGGCTACACAGGAACTGAATTACAGAACAGAACAGGGTCTCAAATTTAGAAAACCAACTTATGCTTGCTTAAGGGTAAAGGTGAGTTGGGGTGCTGCATAAAACCAGAGATTGAAATGAGCACAGATAAAGTTCCTTAAGCCAAATATGGAATAGACAAGAGCTACTCCTTGCTCAACGAAATGGACTCAACACCGCATATTAAATGCCTAAGAATGTACCTGACTAGTAAGTATCTTAAAACCTATGGATTGCTATGTCTCCGAAAGAGAATCAAGCATGTGTACAGGGGCATAAACGCAGCAGTGATAGGATTGGAGAGGTTCGGTGAGCAAATGAAGACCCTTTGAAGTCATATTGCATGGTACCCATTCCACGGGTTTCAACTACCCAGGTTTAAGGTATTCTTCCTTCAGCTAAAACATGCATGTGGAACCTAGAGTATGATCAACCATGTGATCGGGAGACGTGTTCAAATATGTCTCAGTTTTCGTACCCTGGTACTCGGGTGCAACATTCCAGACGCTTTACTAACACCCTCCCGACTTGGAGAGTCAGTCCCTTTAACCTCCTGTTTGGCCCAGTTTGCAATTTCTGTGGAAGATGAACAGGAATAGCGAGAACCAATGAGAGACTAGCTGGAGGTGTCTGGACGGGCAAATTTAACTCTCATTTCCCACCAGGAAGAGGAATTAACCAAAGGCTCAGCGTGCCGTGCCGGAACCAGATTAGGGCCTGAAGCCATCCTGCGGTGTTGCGGCCAGCTCAAAAGAAAGCGAGTTGAAGAAAGGAGCTCAGGGGCACTGTAATTCACAAACCTGCAGAGTTATAAATGACAGCTATCGTCCAAAAATATACTGAAGTAAGGCTGCCAAGAGGACTTGAAAGCGGGGCAGAATTGCAGGAAACCGATTTCAGGAGGTAGACTGGAATTGCATTGAAAGCATAGGAAAAGAGGCAGAACGTCCACCATGATGCACTTGGCCAAAAAGGGCGTATGCGTTTTTTCCTGAATATATTCAGGAAAAAACGCATACGCCCTTTTTGGCCAACCAAGCAAGCTTGCAAAGGAAATCTGCACTACAATGAAGTCTCACTTCCCCCCGGTCAAAAGGGCCATCTGAAAAAAGTGTAAAATCCAGAAAGGCAGGACAGGCCATGGAGAACTGGGAGCCTTGTTATGCTGATGGGCGGGATGTAAATTGAAAACAGACACTCGGGAGAAGTGTATGGTGTTTCCTGAAACATCTAAAAAACAAAGCAACAGAGCCTAGGGCACTTCCACTTATGGTCCTATAGCTTAGGGAAATTAAAATCAAAAAGACACAGCCACCCCAAAGTTTGGGACGCCTCTGTTTACAAGAACCTCGTTTACCGTACAAGTTCAACATCGCAGAAAGTGAAAAATGGATAAAGAAGTTGTGGTATTTACTTACAAAGCAATATCACTCAGCAATGAAATCTATGTCATCAGGCCCTTAGCAGCACAATGAGTGGCTTCAGGTATGATGATTCTAACTGAAATAAGTCACACAGAAAAAGAAACATCATAAGATATCAGTAATACACGGAATGTAAACTTGGCTACACAGGAACTGAATTACAGAACAGAACAGGGTCTCAAATTTAGAAAACCAACTTATGCTTGCTTAAGGGGAAAGGTGAGTTGGGGTGCTGCATAAAACCAGAGATTGAAATGAGCACAGATAAAGTTCCTTAAGCCAAATATGGAATAGACAAGAGCTACTCCTTGCTCAACGAAATGGACTCAACACCGCATATTAAACGCTTAAGAATGTACCTGACTAGTAAGTATCTTAAAACCTATGGATTGCTATGTCTCCGAAAGAGAATCAAGCATGTGTACAGGGGCATAAACGCAGCAGTGATAGGATTGGAGAGGTTCGGTGAGCAAATGAAGACCCTTTGAAGTCATATTGCATGGTACCCATTCCACGGGTTTCAACTACCCAGGTTTAAGGTATTCTTCCTTCAGCTAAAACATGCATGTGGAACCTAGAGTCTGATCAACCATGTGATCGGGAGACGTGTTCAAATATGTCTCAGTTTTCGTACCCTGGTACTCGGGTGCAACATTCCAGACGCTTTACTAACACCCTCCCGACTTGGAGAGTCAGTCCCTTTAACCTCCTGTTTGGCCCAGTTTGCAATTTCTGCGGAAGATGAACAGGAATAGCGAGAACCAATGAGAGACTAGCTGGAGGTGTCTGGACGGGCAAATTTAACTCTCATTTCCCACCAGGAAGAGGAATTAACCAAAGGCTCAGCGTGCCGTGCCGGAACCAGATTAGGGCCTGAAGCCATCCTGCGGTGTTGCGGCCAGCTCAAAAGAAAGCGAGTTGAAGAAAGGAGCTCAGGGGCACTGTAATTCACAAACCTGCAGAGTTATAAATGACAGCTATCGTCCAAAAATATACTGAAGTAAGGCTGCCAAGAGGACTTGAAAGCGGGGCAGAATTGCAGGAAACCGATTTCAGGAGGTAGACTGGAATTGCATTGAAAGCATAGGAAAAGAGGCAGAACGTCCACCATGATGCACTTGGCCAAAAAGGGCGTATGCGTTTTTTCCTGAATATATTCAGGAAAAAACGCATACGCCCTTTTTGGCCAACCAAGCAAGCTTGCAAAGGAAATCTGCACTACAATGAAGTCTCACTTCCCCCCGGTCAAAAGGGCCATCTGAAAAAAGTGTAAAATCCAGAAAGGCAGGACAGGCCATGGAGAACTGGGAGCCTTGTTATGCTGATGGGCGGGATGTAAATTGAAAACAGACACTCGGGAGAAGTGTATGGTGTTTCCTGAAACATCTAAAAAACAAAGCAACAGAGCCTAGGGCACTTCCACTTATGGTCCTATAGCTTAGGGAAATTAAAATCAAAAAGACACAGCCACCCCAAAGTTTGGGACGCCTCTGTTTACAAGAACCTCGTTTACCGTACAAGTTCAACATCGCAGAAAGTGAAAAATGGATAAAGAAGTTGTGGTATTTACTTACAAAGCAATATCACTCAGCAATGAAATCTATGTCATCAGGCCCTTAGCAGCACAATGAGTGGCTTCAGGTATGATGATTCTAACTGAAATAAGTCACACAGAAAAAGAAACATCATAAGATATCAGTAATACACGGAATGTAAACTTGGCTACACAGGAACTGAATTACAGAACAGAACAGGGTCTCAAATTTAGAAAACCAACTTATGCTTGCTTAAGGGGAAAGGTGAGTTGGGGTGCTGCATAAAACCAGAGATTGAAATGAGCACAGATAAAGTTCCTTAAGCCAAATATGGAATAGACAAGAGCTACTCCTTGCTCAACGAAATGGACTCAACACCGCATATTAAACGCTTAAGAATGTACCTGACTAGTAAGTATCTTAAAACCTATGGATTGCTATGTCTCCGAAAGAGAATCAAGCATGTGTACAGGGGCATAAACGCAGCAGTGATAGGATTGGAGAGGTTCGGTGAGCAAATGAAGACCCTTTGAAGTCATATTGCATGGTACCCATTCCACGGGTTTCAACTACCCAGGTTTAAGGTATTCTTCCTTCAGCTAAAACATGCATGTGGAACCTAGAGTCTGATCAACCATGTGATCGGGAGACGTGTTCAAATATGTCTCAGTTTTCGTACCCTGGTACTCGGGTGCAACATTCCAGACGCTTTACTAACACCCTCCCGACTTGGAGAGTCAGTCCCTTTAACCTCCTGTTTGGCCCAGTTTGCAATTTCTGCGGAAGATGAACAGGAATAGCGAGAACCAATGAGAGACTAGCTGGAGGTGTCTGGACGGGCAAATTTAACTCTCATTTCCCACCAGGAAGAGGAATTAACCAAAGGCTCAGCGTGCCGTGCCGGAACCAGATTAGGGCCTGAAGCCATCCTGCGGTGTTGCGGCCAGCTCAAAAGAAAGCGAGTTGAAGAAAGGAGCTCAGGGGCACTGTAATTCACAAACCTGCAGAGTTATAAATGACAGCTATCATCCAAAAATATACTGAAGTAAGGCTGCCAAGAGGACTTGAAAGCGGGGCAGAATTGCAGGAAACCGATTTCAGGAGGCAGACTGGAATTGCATTGAAAGCATAGGAAAAGAGGCAGAACGTCCACAATGATGCACTTGGCCAAAAAGGGCGTATGCGTTTTTTCCTGAATATATTCAGGAAAAAACGCATACGCCCTTTTTGGCCAACCAAGCAAGCTTGCAAAGGAAATCTGCACTACAATGAAGTCTCACTTCCCCCCGGTCAAAAGGGCCATCTGAAAAAAGTGTAAAATCCAGAAAGGCAGGACAGGCCATGGAGAACTGGGAGCCTTGTTATGCTGATGGGCGGGATGTAAATTGCCAACAGACACTCGGGAGAAGTGTATGGTGTTTCCTGAAACATCTAAAAAACAAAGCAACAGAGCCTAGGGCACTTCCACTTATGGTCCTATAGCTTAGGGAAATTAAAATCAAAAAGACACAGCCACCCCAAACATTGGGACGCCTCTGTTTACAAGAACCTCGATAACAGTACAAGTTCAACATCGCAGAAAGTGAAAAATGGATAAAGAAGTTGTGGTATTTACTTACAAAGCAATATCACTCAGCAATGAAATCTATGTCATCAGGCCCTTAGCAGCACAATGAGTGGATTCAGGTATGATGATTCTAACTGAAATAAGTCACACAGAAAATGAAACATCATAAGATATCAGTAATACACGGAATGTAAACTTGGCTACACAGGAACTGAATTACAGAACAGAACAGGGTCTCAAATTTAGAAAACCAACTTATGCTTGCTTAAGGGGAAAGGTGAGTTGGGGTGCTGCATAAAACCAGAGATTGAAATGAGCACAGATAAAGTTCCTTAAGCCAAATATGGAATAGACAAGAGCTACCTCTTGCTAAACGAAATGGACTCAACACCGCATATTAAATGCCTAAGAATGTACCTGACTAGTAAGTATCTTAAAACCTATGGATTGCTATGTCTCCGAAAGAGAATCAAGCATGTGTACAGGGGCATAAACGCAGCAGTGATAGGATTGGAGAGGTTCGGTGAGCAAATGAAGACCCTTTGAAGTCATATTGCATGGTACCCATTCCACGGGTTTCAACTACCCAGGTTTAAGGTATTCTTCCTTCAGCTAAAACATGCATGTGGAACCTAGAGTATGATCAACCATGTGATCGGGAGACGTGTTCAAATATGTCTCAGTTTTCGTACCCTGGTACTCGGGTACAACATTCCAGACGCTTTACTAACACCCTCCCGACTTGGAGAGTCAGTCCCTTTAACCTCCTGTTTGGCCCAGTTTGCAATTTCTGCGGAAGATGAACAGGAATAGCGAGAACCAATGAGAGACTAGCTGGAGGTGTCTGGACGGGCAAATTTAACTCTCATTTCCCACCAGGAAGAGGAATTAACCAAAGGCTCAGCGTGCCGTGCCGGAACCAGATTAGGGCCTGAAGCCATCCTGCGGTGTTGCGGCCAGCTCAAAAGAAAGCGAGTTTAAGAAAGGAGCTCAGGGGCACTGTAATTCACAAACCTGCAGAGTTATAAATGACAGCTATCGTCCAAAAATATACTGAAGTAAGGCTGCCAAGAGGACTTGAAAGCGGGGCAGAATTGCAGGAAACCGATTTCAGGAGGTAGACTGGAATTGCATTGAAAGCATAGGAAAAGAGGCAGAACGTCCACAATGATGCACTTGGCCAAAAAGGGCGTATGCGTTTTCTCCTGAATATATTCAGGAAAAAACGCATACGCCCTTTTTGGCCAACCAAGCAAGCTTGCAAAGAAATCTGCAATACAATGAAGTCTCACTTCCCCACAGTCAAAAGGGCCATCTGAAAAAAGTGTAAAATCCAGAAAGGCAGGACAGGCCATGGAGAACTGGGAGCCTTGTTATGCTGATGGGCGGGATGTAAATTGCCAACAGACACTCGGGAGAAGTGTATGGTGTTTCCTGAAACATCTAAAAAACAAAGCAACAGAGCCTAGGGCACTTCCACTTATGGTCCTATAGCTTAGGGAAATTAAAATCAAAAAGACACAGCCACCCCAAACATTGGGACGCCTCTGTTTACAAGAACCTCGTTTACAGTACAAGTTCAACATCGCAGAAAGTGAAAAATGGATAAAGAAGTTGTGGTATTTACTTACAAAGCAATATCACTCAGCAATGAAATCTATGTCATCAGGCCCTTAGCAGCACAATGAGTGGATTCAGGTATGATGATTCTAACTGAAATAAGTCACACAGAAAAAGAAACATCATAAGATATCAGTAATACACGGAATGTAAACTTGGCTACACAGGAACTGAATTACAGAACAGAACAGGGTCTCAAATTTAGAAAACCAACTTATGCTTGCTTAAGGGTAAAGGTGAGTTGGGGTGCTGCATAAAACCAGAGATTGAAATGAGCACAGATAAAGTTCCTTAAGCCAAATATGGAATAGACAAGAGCTACTCCTTGCTCAAAGAAATGGACTCAACACCCCATATTAAACGCCTAAGAATGTACCTGACTAGTAAGTATCTTAAAACCTATGGATTGCTATGTCTCCGAAAGAGAATCAAGCATGTGTACAGGGGCATAAACACAGCAGTGATAGGATTGGAGAGGTTCGGTGAGCAACTGAAGCCCCTTTGAAGTCATATTGCATGGTACCCATTCCACGGGTTTCAACTACCCAGGTTTAAGGTATTCTTCCTTCAGCTAAAACATGCATGTGGAACCTAGAGTCTGATCAACCATGTGATCGGGAGACGTGTTCAAATATGTCTCAGTTTTCGTACCCTGGTACTCAGGTGCAACATTCCAGACGCTTTACTAACACCCTCCTGACTTGGAGAGTCAGTCCCTTTAACCTCCTGTTTGGCCCAGTTTGCAATTTCTGCGGAAGATGAACAGGAATAGCGAGAACCAATGAGAGACTAGCTGGAGGTGTCTGGACGGGCAAATTTAACTCTCATTTCCCACCAGGAAGAGGAATTAACCAAAGGCTCAGCGTGCCGTGCCGGAACCAGATTAGGGCCTGAAGCCATCCTGCGGTGTTGCGGCCAGGTCACAAGAAAGCGAGTTGAAGAAAGGAGCTCAGGGGCACTGTAATTCACAAACCTGCAGAGTTATAAA
Source organism: Pseudorca crassidens (assembly GCF_039906515.1). Lineage (NCBI taxonomy): Eukaryota > Metazoa > Chordata > Mammalia > Artiodactyla > Delphinidae > Pseudorca > Pseudorca crassidens. Next base: position 2,033,714 of record NW_027136314.1, on the reverse strand, counting down.
TGACAGCTATCGTCCAAAAATATACTGAAGTAAGGCTGCCAAGAGGACTTGAAAGCGGGGCAGAATTGCAGGAAACCGATTTCAGGAGGTAGACTGGAATTGCATTGAAAGCATAGGAAAAGAGGCAGAACGTCCACAATGATGCACTTGGCCAAAAAGGGCGTATGCGTTTTCTCCTAAATATATTCAGGAAAAAACGCATACGCCCTTTTTGGCCAACCAAGCAAGCTTGCAAAGGAAATCTGCACTACAATGAAGTCTCACTTCCCCCCGGTCAAAAGGGCCATCTGAAAAAAGTGTAAAATCCAGAAAGGCAGGACAGGCCATGGAGAACTGGGAGCCTTGTTATGCTGATGGGCGGGATGTAAATTGCCAACAGACACTCGGGAGAAGTGTATGGTGTTTCCTGAAACATCTAAAAAACAAAGCAACAGAGCCTAGGGCACTTCCACTTATGGTCCTATAGCTTAGGGAAATTAAAATCAAAAAGACACAGCCACCCCAAACATTGGGACGCCTCTGTTTACAAGAACCTCGTTTACAGTACAAGTTCAACATCGCAGAAAGTGAAAAATGGATAAAGAAGTTGTGGTATTTACTTACAAAGCAATATCACTCAGCAATGAAATCTATGTCATCAGGCCCTTAGCAGCACAATGAGTGGATTCAGGTATGATGATTCTAACTGAAATAAGTCACACAGAAAAAGAAACATCATAAGATATCAGTAATACACGGAATGTAAACTTGGCTACACAGGAACTGAATTACAGAACAGAACAGGGTCTCAAATTTAGAAAACCAACTTATGCTTGCTTAAGGGGAAAGGTGAGTTGGGGTGCTGCATAAAACCAGAGATTGAAATGAGCACAGATAAAGTTCCTTAAGCCAAATATGGAATAGACAAGAGCTACTCCTTGCTCAAAGAAATGGACTCAACACCGCATATTAAACGCCTAAGAATGTACCTGACTAGTAAGTATCTTAAAACCTATGGATTGCTATGTCTCCGAAAGAGAATCAAGCATGTGTACAGGGGCATAAACACAGCAGTGATAGGATTGGAGAGGTTCGGTGAGCAACTGAAGACCCTTTGAAGTCATATTGCATGGTACCCATTCCACGGGTTTCAACTACCCAGGTTTAAGGTATTCTTCCTTCAGCTAAAACATGCATGTGGAACCTAGAGTCTGATCAACCATGTGATCAGGAGACGTGTTCAAATATGTCTCAGTTTTCGTACCCTGGTACTCAGGTGCAACATTCCAGACGCTTTACTAACACCCTCCTGACTTGGAGAGTCAGTCCCTTTAACCTCCTGTTTGGCCCAGTTTGCAATTTCTGCGGAAGATGAACAGGAATAGCGAGAACCAATGAGAGACTAGCTGGAGGTGTCTGGACGGGCAAATTTAACTCTCATTTCCCACCAGGAAGAGGAATTAACCAAAGGCTCAGCGTGCCGTGCCGGAACCAGATTAGGGCCTGAAGCCATCCTGCGGTGTTGCGGCCAGGTCACAAGAAAGCGAGTTGAAGAAAGGAGCTCAGGGGCACTGTAATTCACAAACCTGCAGAGTTATAAATGACAGCTATCGTCCAAAAATATACTGAAGTAAGGCTGCCAAGAGGACTTGAAAGCGGGGCAGAATTGCAGGAAACCGATTTCAGGAGGTAGACTGGAATTGCATTGAAAGCATAGGAAAAGAGGCAGAACGTCCACAATGATGCACTTGGCCAAAAAGGGCGTATGCGTTTTATCCTGAATATATTCAGGAAAAAACGCATACGCCCTTTTTGGCCAACCAAGCAAGCTTGCAAAGGAAATCTGCACTACAATGAAGTCTCACTTTCCCCCGGTCAAAAGGGCCATCTGAAAAAAGTGTAAAATCCAGAAAGGCAGGACAGGCCATGGAGAACTGGGAGCCTTGTTATGCTGATGGGCGGGATGTAAATTGCCAACAGACACTCGGGAGAAGTGTATGGTGTTTCCTGAAACATCTAAAAAACAAAGCAACAGAGCCTAGGGCACTTCCACTTATGGTCCTATAGATTAGGGAAATTAAAATCAAAAAGACACAGCCACCCCAAAGTTTGGGACGCCTCTGTTTACAAGAACCTCGTTTACAGTACAAGTTCAACATTGCAGAAAGTGAAAAATGGATAAAGAAGTTGTGGTATTTACTTACAAAGCAATATCACTCTGCAATGAAATCTATGTCATCAGGCCCTTAGCAGCACAATGAGTGGATTCAGGTATGATGATTCTAACTGAAATAAGTCACACAGAAAAAGAAACATCATAAGATATCAGTAATACACGGAATGTAAACTTCGCTACACAGGAACTGAATTCCAAAACAGAACAGGGTCTCAAATTTAGAAAACCAACTTATGCTTGCTTAAGGGGAAAGGTGAGTTGGGGTGCTGCATAAAACCAGAGATTGAAATGAGCACAGATAAAGTTCCTTAAGCCAAATATGGAATAGACAAGAGCTACTCCTTGCTCAACGAAATGGACACAACACTGCATATTAAACGCCTAAGAATGTACCTGACTAGTAAGTATCTTAAAACCTATGGATTGCTATGTCTCCGAAAGAGAATCAAGCATGTGTACAGGGGCATAAACGCAGCAGTGATAGGATTGGAGAGGTTTGGTGAGCAAATGAAGACCCTCTGAAGTCATATTGCATGGTACCCATTCCACGTGTTTCAACTACCCAGGTTTAAGGTATTCTTCCTTCAGCTAAAACATGCATGTGGAACCTAGAGTATGATCAACCATGTGATCGGGAGACGTGTTCAAATATGTCTCAGGTTTCGTACCCTGGTACTCGGGTGCAACATTCCTGACGCTTTACTAACACCCTCCCAACTTGGAGAGTCAGTCCCTTTAACCTCCTGTTTGGCCCAGTTTGCAATTTCTGCGGAAGATGAACAGGAATAGCGAGAACCAATGAGAGACTAGCTGGAGGTGTCTGGACGGGCAAATTTAACTCTCATTTCCCACCAGGAAGAGGAATTAACCAAAGGCTCAGCGTGCCGTGCCGGAACCAGATTAGGGCCTGAAGCCATCCTGCGGTGTTGCGGCCAGGTCACAAGAAAGCGAGTTGAAGAAAGGAGCTCAGGGGCACTGTAATTCACAAACCTGCAGAGTTATAAATGACAGCTATCGTCCAAAAATATACTGAAGTAAGGCTGCCAAGAGGACTTGAAAGCGGGGCAGAATTGCAGGAAACCGATTTCAGGAGGTAGACTGGAATTGCATTGAAAGCATAGGAAAAGAGGCAGAACGTCCACAATGATGCACTTGGCCAAAAAGGGCGTATGCGTTTTTTCCTGAATATATTCAGGAAAAAACGCATACGCCCTTTTTGGCCAACCAAGCAAGCTTGCAAAGGAAATCTGCACTACAATGAAGTCTCACTTTCCCCCGGTCAAAAGGGCCATCTGAAAAAAGTGTAAAATCCAGAAAGGCAGGACAGGCCATGGAGAACTGGGAGCCTTGTTATGCTGATGGGCGGGATGTAAATTGCCAACAGACACTCGGGAGAAGTGTATGGTGTTTCCTGAAACATCTAAAAAACAAAGCAACAGAGCCTAGGGCACTTCCACTTATGGTCCTATAGATTAGGGAAATTAAAATCAAAAAGACACAGCCACCCCAAAGTTTGGGACGCCTCTGTTTACAAGAACCTCGTTTACAGTACAAGTTCAACATTGCAGAAAGTGAAAAATGGATAAAGAAGTTGTGGTATTTACTTACAAAGCAATATCACTCTGCAATGAAATCTATGTCATCAGGCCCTTAGCAGCACAATGAGTGGATTCAGGTATGATGATTCTAACTGAAATAAGTCACACAGAAAAAGAAACATCATAAGATATCAGTAATACACGGAATGTAAACTTCGCTACACAGGAACTGAATTCCAAAACAGAACAGGGTCTCAAATTTAGAAAACCAACTTATGCTTGCTTAAGGGGAAAGGTGAGTTGGGGTGCTGCATAAAACCAGAGATTGAAATGAGCACAGATAAAGTTCCTTAAGCCAAATATGGAATAGACAAGAGCTACTCCTTGCTCAACGAAATGGACACAACACTGCATATTAAACGCCTAAGAATGTACCTGACTAGTAAGTATCTTAAAACCTATGGATTGCTATGTCTCCGAAAGAGAATCAAGCATGTGTACAGGGGCATAAACGCAGCAGTGATAGGATTGGAGAGGTTTGGTGAGCAAATGAAGACCCTCTGAAGTCATATTGCATGGTACCCATTCCACGTGTTTCAACTACCCAGGTTTAAGGTATTCTTCCTTCAGCTAAAACATGCATGTGGAACCTAGAGTATGATCAACCATGTGATCGGGAGACGTGTTCAAATATGTCTCAGGTTTCGTACCCTGGTACTCGGGTGCAACATTCCTGACGCTTTACTAACACCCTCCCAACTTGGAGAGTCAGTCCCTTTAACCTCCTGTTTGGCCCAGTTTGCAATTTCTGCGGAAGATGAACAGGAATAGCGAGAACCAATGAGAGACTAGCTGGAGGTGTCTGGACGGGCAAATTTAACTCTCATTTCCCACCAGGAAGAGGAATTAACCAAAGGCTCAGCGTGCCGTGCCGGAACCAGATTAGGGCCTGAAGCCATCCTGCGGTGTTGCGGCCAGGTCACAAGAAAGCGAGTTGAAGAAAGGAGCTCAGGGGCACTGTAATTCACAAACCTGCAGAGTTATAAATGACAGCTATCGTCCAAAAATATACTGAAGTAAGGCTGCCAAGAGGACTTGAAAGCGGGGCAGAATTGCAGGAAACCGATTTCAGGAGGTAGACTGGAATTGCATTGAAAGCATAGGAAAAGAGGCAGAACGTCCACAATGATGCACTTGGCCAAAAAGGGCGTATGCGTTTTTTCCTGAATATATTCAGGAAAAAACGCATACGCCCTTTTTGGCCAACCAAGCAAGCTTGCAAAGGAAATCTGCACTACAATGAAGTCTCACTTTCCCCCGGTCAAAAGGGCCATCTGAAAAAAGTGTAAAATCCAGAAAGGCAGGACAGGCCATGGAGAACTGGGAGCCTTGTTATGCTGATGGGCGGGATGTAAATTGCCAACAGACACTCGGGAGAAGTGTATGGTGTTTCCTGAAACATCTAAAAAACAAAGCAACAGAGCCTAGGGCACTTCCACTTATGGTCCTATAGATTAGGGAAATTAAAATCAAAAAGACACAGCCACCCCAAAGTTTGGGACGCCTCTGTTTACAAGAACCTCGTTTACAGTACAAGTTCAACATTGCAGAAAGTGAAAAATGGATAAAGAAGTTGTGGTATTTACTTACAAAGCAATATCACTCTGCAATGAAATCTATGTCATCAGGCCCTTAGCAGCACAATGAGTGGATTCAGGTATGATGATTCTAACTGAAATAAGTCACACAGAAAAAGAAACATCATAAGATATCAGTAATACACGGAATGTAAACTTCGCTACACAGGAACTGAATTCCAAAACAGAACAGGGTCTCAAATTTAGAAAACCAACTTATGCTTGCTTAAGGGGAAAGGTGAGTTGGGGTGCTGCATAAAACCAGAGATTGAAATGAACACAGATAAAGTTCCTTAAGCCAAATATGGAATAGACAAGAGCTACTCCTTGCTCAACGAAATGGACTCAACACCGCATATTAAATGCCTAAGAATGTACCTGACTAGTAAGTATCTTAAAACCTATGGATTGCTATGTCTCCGAAAGAGAATCAAGCATGTGTACAGGGGCATAAACGCAGCAGTGATAGGATTGGAGAGGTTTGGTGAGCAAATGAAGACCCTCTGAAGTCATATTGCATGGTACCCATTCCACGGGTTTCAACTACCCAGGTTTAAGGTATTCTTCCTTCAGCTAAAACATGCATGTGGAACCTAGAGTATGATCAACCATGTGATCGGGAGACGTGTTCAAATATGTCTCAGTTTTCGTACCCTGGTACTCGGGTGCAACATTCCAGACGCTTTACTAACACCCTCCCGACTTGGAGAGTCAGTCCCTTTAACCTCCTGTTTGGCCCAGTTTGCAATTTCTGCGGAAGATGAACAGGAATAGCGAGAACCAATGAGAGACTAGCTGGAGGTGTCTGGACGGGCAAATTTAACCCTCATTTCCCACCAGGAAGAGGAATTAACCAAAGGCTCAGCGTGCCGTGCCGGAACCAGATTAGGGCCTGAAGCCATCCTGCGGTGTTGCGGCCAGCTCAAAAGAAAGCGAGTTGAAGAAAGGAGCTCAGGGGCACTGTAATTCACAAACCTGCAGAGTTATAAATGACAGCTACCGTCCAAAAATATACTGAAGTAAGGCTGCCAAGAGGACTTGAAAGCGGGGCAGAATTGCAGGAAACCGATTTCAGGAGGTAGACTGGAATTGCATTGAAAGCATAGGAAAAGAGGCAGAACGTCCACAATGATGCACTTGGCCAAAAAGGGCGTATGCGTTTTTTCCTGAATATATTCAGGAAAAAACGCATACGCCCTTTTTGGCCAACCAAGCAAGCTTGCAAAGGAAATCTGCACTACAATGAAGTCTCACTTCCCCCCGGTCAAAAGGGCCATCTGAAAAAAGTGTAAAATCCAGAAAGGCAGGACAGGCCATGGAGAACTGGGAGCCTTGTTATGCTGATGGGCGGGATGTAAATTGCCAACAGACACTCGGGAGAAGTGTATGGTGTTTCCTGAAACATCTAAAAAACAAAGCAACAGAGCCTAGGGCACTTCCACTTATGGTCCTATAGCTTAGGGAAATTAAAATCAAAAAGACACAGCCACCCCAAAGTTTGGGACGCCTCTGTTTACAAGAACCTCGTTTACAGTACAAGTTCAACATCGCAGAAAGTGAAAAATGGATAAAGAAGTTGTGGTATTTACTTACAAAGCAATATCACTCAGCAATGAAATCTATGTCATCAGGCCCTTAGCAGCACAATGAGTGGATTCAGGTATGATGATTCTAACTGAAATAAGTCACACAGAAAAAGAAACATCATAAGATATCAGTAATACACGGAATGTAAACTTGGCTACACAGGAACTGAATTACAGAACAGAACAGGGTCTCAAATTTAGAAAACCAACTTATGCTTGCTTAAGGGTAAAGGTGAGTTGGGGTGCTGCATAAAACCAGAGATTGAAATGAGCACAGATAAAGTTCCTTAAGCCAAATATGGAATAGACAAGAGCTACTCCTTGCTCAACGAAATGGACTCAACACCGCATATTAAACGCCTAAGAATGTACCTGACTAGTAAGTATCTTAAAACCTATGGATTGCTATGTCTCCGAAAGAGAATCAAGCATGTGTACAGGGGCATAAACGCAGCAGTGATAGGATTGGAGAGGTTCGGTGAGCAAATGAAGACCCTTTGAAGTCATATTGCATGGTACCCATTCCACGGGTTTCAACTACCCAGGTTTAAGGTATTCTTCCTTCAGCTAAAACATGCATGTGGAACCTAGAGTCTGATCAACCATGTGATCGGGAGACGTGTTCAAATATGTCTCAGTTTTCGTACCCTGGTACTCGGGTGCAACATTCCAGACGCTTTACTAACACCCTCCCGACTTGGAGAGTCAGTCCCTTTAACCTCCTGTTTGGCCCAGTTTGCAATTTCTGCGGAAGATGAACAGGAATAGCGAGAACCAATGAGAGACTAGCTGGAGGTGTCTGGACGGGCAAATTTAACTCTCATTTCCCACCAGGAAGAGGAATTAACCAAAGGCTCAGCGTGCCGTGCCGGAACCAGATTAGGGCCTGAAGCCATCCTGCGGTGTTGCGGCCAGCTCAAAAGAAAGCGAGTTGAAGAAAGGAGCTCAGGGGCACTGTAATTCACAAACCTGCAGAGTTATAAATGACAGCTATCGTCCAAAAATATACTGAAGTAAGGCTGCCAAGAGGACTTGAAAGCGGGGCAGAATTGCAGGAAACCGATTTCAGGAGGCAGACTGGAATTGCATTGAAAGCATAGGAAAAGAGGCAGAACGTCCACAATGATGCACTTGGCCAAAAAGGGCGTATGCGTTTTTTCCTGAATATATTCAGGAAAAAACGCATACGCCCTTTTTGGCCAACCAAGCAAGCTTGCAAAGGAAATCTACACTACAATGAAGTCTCACTTCCCCCCGGTCAAAAGGGCCATCTGAAAAAAGTGTAAAATCCAGAAAGGCAGGACAGGCCATGGAGAACTGGGAGCCTTGTTATGCTGATGGGCGGGATGTAAATTGCCAACAGACACTCGGGAGAAGTGTATGGTGTTTCCTGAAACATCTAAAAAACAAAGCAACAGAGCCTAGGGCACTTCCACTTATGGTCCTATAGCTTAGGGAAATTAAAATCAAAAAGACACAGCCACCCCAAAGTTTGGGACGCCTCTGTTTACAAGAACCTCGTTTACAGTACAAGTTCAACATCGCAGAAAGTGAAAAATGGATAAAGAAGTTGTGGTATTTACTTACAAAGCAATATCACTCAGCAATGAAATCTATGTCATCAGGCCCTTAGCAGCACAATGAGTGGATTCAGGTATGATGATTCTAACTGAAATAAGTCACACAGAAAAAGAAACATCATAAGATATCAGTAATACACGGAATGTAAACTTGGCTACACAGGAACTGAATTACAGAACAGAACAGGGTCTCAAATTTAGAAAACCAACTTATGCTTGCTTAAGGGGAAAGGTGAGTTGGGGTGCTGCATAAAACCAGAGATTGAAATGAGCACAGATAAAGTTCCTTAAGCCAAATATGGAATAGACAAGAGCTACTCCTTGCTCAACGAAATGGACTCAACACCGCATATTAAATGCCTAAGAATGTACCTGACTAGTAAGTATCTTAAAACCTATGGATTGCTATGTCTCCGAAAGAGAATCAAGCATGTGTACAGGGGCATAAACGCAGCAGTGATAGGATTGGAGAGGTTCGGTGAGCAAATGAAGACCCTTTGAAGTCATATTGCATGGTACCCATTCCACGGGTTTCAACTACCCAGGTTTAAGGTATTCTTCCTTCAGCTAAAACATGCATGTGGAACCTAGAGTATGATCAACCATGTGATCGGGAGACGTGTTCAAATATGTCTCAGTTTTCGTACCCTGGTACTCGGGTGCAACATTCCAGACGCTTTACTAACACCCTCCCGACTTGGAGAGTCAGTCCCTTTAACCTCCTGTTTGGCCCAGTTTGCAATTTCTGCGGAAGATGAACAGGAATAGCGAGAACCAATGAGAGACTAGCTGGAAGGTGTCTGGACGGGCAAATTTAACTCTCATTTCCCACCAGGAAGAGGAATTAACCAAAGGCTCAGCGTGCCGTGCCGGAACCAGATTAGGGCCTGAAGCCATCCTGCGGTGTTGCGGCCAGCTCAAAAGAAAGCGAGTTGAAGAAAGGAGCTCAGGGGCACTGTAATTCACAAACCTGCAGAGTTATAAATGACAGCTATCGTCCAAAAATATACTGAAGTAAGGCTGCCAAGAGGACTTGAAAGCGGGGCAGAATTGCAGGAAACCGATTTCAGGAGGCAGACTGGAATTGCATTGAAAGCATAGGAAAAGAGGCAGAACGTCCACAATGATGCACTTGGCCAAAAAGGGCGTATGCGTTTTTTCCTGAATATATTCAGGAAAAAACGCATACGCCCTTTTTGGCCAACCAAGCAAGCTTGCAAAGGAAATCTGCACTACAATGAAGTCTCACTTCCTCCCGGTCAAAAGGACCATCTGAAAAAAGTGTAAAATCCAGAAAGGCAGGACAGGCCATGGAGAACTGGGAGCCTTGTTATGCTGATGGGCGAGATGTAAATTGCCAACAGACACTCGGGAGAAGTGTATGGTGTTTCCTGAAACATCTAAAAAACAAAGCAACAGAGCCTAGGGCACTTCCACTTATGGTCCTATAGCTTAGGGAAATTAAAATCAAAAAGACACAGCCACCCCAAAGTTTGGGACGCCTCTGTTTACAAGAACCTCGTTTACCGTACAAGTTCAACATCGCAGAAAGTGAAAAATGGATAAAGAAGTTGTGGTATTTACTTACAAAGCAATATCACTCAGCAATGAAATCTATGTCATCAGGCCCTTAGCAGCACAATGAGTGGATTCAGGTATGATGATTCTAACTGAAATAAGTCACACAGAAAAAGAAACATCATAAGATATCAGTAATACACGGAATGTAAACTTGGCTCCACAGGAACTGAATTATAGAACAGAACAGGGTCTCAAATTTAGAAAACCAACTTATGCTTGCTTAAGGGGAAAGGTGAGTTGGGGTGCTGCATAAAACCAGAGATTGAAATGAGCACAGATAAAGTTCCTTAAGCCAAATATGGAATAGACAAGAGCTACTCCTTGCTCAACGAAATGGACTCAACAACGCATATTAAATGCCTAAGAATGTACCTGACTAGTAAGTATCTTAAAACCTACGGATTGCTATGTCTCCGAAAGAGTATCAAGCATGTGTACAGGGGCATAAACGCAGCAGTGATAGGATTGGAGAGGTTCGGTGAGCAAATGAAGACCCTTTGAAGTCATATTGCATGGTACCCATTCCACGGGTTTCAACTACCCAGGTTTAAGGTATTCTTCCTTCAGCTAAAACATGCATGTGGAACCTAGAGTATGATCAACCATGTGATCGGGAGACGTGTTCAAATATGTCTCAGTTTTCGTACCCTGGTACTCGGGTGCAACATTCCAGACGCTTTACTAACACCCTCCCGACTTGGAGAGTCAGTCCCTTTAACCTCCTGTTTGGCCCAGTTTGCAATTTCTGCGGAAGATGAACAGGAATAGCGAGAACCAATGAGAGACTAGCTGGAGGTGTCTGGATGGGCAAATTTAACTCTCATTTCCCACCAGGAAGAGGAATTAACCAAAGGCTCAGCGTGCCGTGCCGGAACCAGATTAGGGCCTGAAGCCATCCTGCGGTGTTGCGGCCAGCTCAAAAGAAAGCGAGTTGAAGAAAGGAGCTCAGGGGCACTGTAATTCACAAACCTGCAGAGTTATAAATGACAGCTATCGTCCAAAAATATACTGAAGTAAGGCTGCCAAGAGGACTTGAAAGCGGGGCAGAATTACAGGAAACCGATTTCAGGAGGTAGACTGGAATTGCATTGAAAGCATAGGAAAAGAGGCAGAACGTCCACAATGATGCACTTGGCCAAAAAGGGCGTATGCGTTTTTTCCTGAATATATTCAGGAAAAAACGCATACGCCCTTTTTGGCCAACCAAGCAAGCTTGCAAAGGAAATCTACACTACAATGAAGTCTCACTTCCCCCCGGTCAAAAGGGCCATCTGAAAAAAGTGTAAAATCCAGAAAGGCAGGACAGGCCATGGAGAACTGGGAGCCTTGTTATGCTGATGGGCGGGATGTAAATTGCCAACAGACACTCGGGAGAAGTGTATGGTGTTTCCTGAAACATCTAAAAAACAAAGCAACAGAGCCTAGGGCACTTCCACTTATGGTCCTATAGCTTAGGGAAATTAAAATCAAAAAGACACAGCCACCCCAAAGTTTGGGACGCCTCTGTTTACAAGAACCTCGTTTACAGTACAAGTTCAACATCGCAGAAAGTGAAAAATGGATAAAGAAGTTGTGGTATTTACTTACAAAGCAATATCACTCAGCAATGAAATCTATGTCATCAGGCCCTTAGCAGCACAATGAGTGGATTCAGGTATGATGATTCTAACTGAAATAAGTCACACAGAAAAAGAAACATCATAAGATATCAGTAATACACGGAATGTAAACTTGGCTACACAGGAACTGAATTACAGAACAGAACAGGGTCTCAAATTTAGAAAACCAACTTATGCTTGCTTAAGGGGAAAGGTGAGTTGGGGTGCTGCATAAAACCATAGATTGAAATGAGCACAGATAAAGTTCCTTAAGCCAAATATGGAATAGACAAGAGCTACTCCTTGCTCAACGAAATGGACTCAACACCGCATATTAAATGCCTAAGAATGTACCTGACTAGTAAGTATCTTAAAACCTATGGATTGCTATGTCTCCGAAAGAGAATCAAGCATGTGTACAGGGGCATAAACGCAGCAGTGATAGGATTGGAGAGGTTCGGTGAGCAAATGAAGACCCTTTGAAGTCATATTGCATGGTACCCATTCCACGGGTTTCAACTACCCAGGTTTAAGGTATTCTTCCTTCAGCTAAAACATGCATGTGGAACCTAGAGTATGATCAACCATGTGATCGGGAGACGTGTTCAAATATGTCTCAGTTTTCGTACCCTGGTACTCGGGTGCAACATTCCAGACGCTTTACTAACACCCTCCCGACTTGGAGAGTCAGTCCCTTTAACCTCCTGTTTGGCCCAGTTTGCAATTTCTGCGGAAGATGAACAGGAATAGCGAGAACCAATGAGAGACTAGCTGGAGGTGTCTGGACGGGCAAATTTAACTCTCATTTCCCACCAGGAAGAGGAATTAACCAAAGGCTCAGCGTGCCGTGCCGGAACCAGATTAGGGCCTGAAGCCATCCTGCGGTGTTGCGGCCAGCTCAAAAGAAAGCGAGTTGAAGAAAGGAGCTCAGGGGCACTGTAATTCACAAACCTGCAGAGTTATAAATGACAGCTATCGTCCAAAAATATACTGAAGTAAGGCTGCCAAGAGGACTTGAAAGCGGGGCAGAATTGCAGGAAACCGATTTCAGGAGGTAGACTGGAATTGCATTGAAAGCATAGGAAAAGAGGCAGAACGTCCACAATGATGCACTTGGCCAAAAAGGGCGTATGCGTTTTTTCCTGAATATATTCAGGAAAAAACGCATACGCCCTTTTTGGCCAACCAAGCAAGCTTGCAAAGGAAATCTACACTACAATGAAGTCTCACTTCCCCCCGGTCAAAAGGGCCATCTGAAAAAAGTGTAAAATCCAGAAAGGCAGGACAGGCCATGGAGAACTGGGAGCCTTGTTATGCTGATGGGCGGGATGTAAATTGCCAACAGACACTTGGGAGAAGTGTATGGTGTTTCCTGAAACATCTAAAAAACAAAGCAACAGAGCCTAGGGCACTTCCACTTATGGTCCTATAGCTTAGGGAAATTAAAATCAAAAAGACACAGCCACCCCAAAGTTTGGGACGCCTCTGTTTACAAGAACCTCGTTTACAGTACAAGTTCAACATCGCAGAAAGTGAAAAATGGATAAAGAAGTTGTGGTATTTACTTACAAAGCAATATCACTCAGCAATGAAATCTATGTCATCAGGCACTTAGCAGCACAATGAGTGGATTCAGGTATGATGATTCTAACTGAAATAAGTCACACAGAAAAAGAACCATCATAAGATATCAGTAATACACGGAATGTAAACTTGGCTACACAGGAACTGAATTACAGAACAGAACAGGGTCTCAAATTTAGAAAACCAACTTATGCTTGCTTAAGGGGAAAGGTGAGTTGGGGTGCTGCATAAAACCAGAGATTGAAATGAGCACAGATAAAGTTCCTTAAGCCAAATATGGAATAGACAAGAGCTACTCCTTGCTCAACGAAATGGACTCAACACCGCATATTAAATGCCTAAGAATGTACCTGACTAGTAAGTATCTTAAAACCTATGGATTGCTATGTCTCCGAAAGAGAATCAAGCATGTGTACAGGGGCATAAACGCAGCAGTGATAGGATTGGAGAGGTTCGGTGAGCAAATGAAGACCCTTTGAAGTCATATTGCATGGTACCCATTCCACGGGTTTCAACTACCCAGGTTTAAGGTATTCTTCCTTCAGCTAAAACATGCATGTGGAACCTAGAGTCTGATCAACCATGTGATCGGGAGACGTGTTCAAATATGTCTCAGTTTTCGTACCCTGGTACTCGGGTGCAACATTCCAGACGCTTTACTAACACCCTCCCGACTTGGAGAGTCAGTCCCTTTAACCTCCTGTTTGGCCCAGTTTGCAATTTCTGCGGAAGATGAACAGGAATAGCGAGAACCAATGAGAGACTAGCTGGAGGTGTCTGGACGGGCAAATTTAACTCTCATTTCCCACCAGGAAGAGGAATTAACCAAAGGCTCAGCGTGCCGTGCCGGAACCAGATTAGGGCCTGAAGCCATCCTGCGGTGTTGCGGCCAGCTCAAAAGAAAGCGAGTTGAAGAAAGGAGCTCAGGGGCACTGTAATTCACAAACCTGCAGAGTTATAAATGACAGCTATCGTCCAAAAATATACTGAAGTAAGGCTGCCAAGAGGACTTGAAAGCGGGGCAGAATTGCAGGAAACCGATTTCAGGAGGCAGACTGGAATTGCATTGAAAGCATAGGAAAAGAGGCAGAACGTCCACAATGATGCACTTGGCCAAAAAGGGCGTATGCGTTTTTTCCTGAATATATTCAGGAAAAAACGCATACGCCCTTTTTGGCCAACCAAGCAAGCTTGCAAAGGAAATCTACACTACAATGAAGTCTCACTTCCCCCCGGTCAAAAGGGCCATCTGAAAAAAGTGTAAAATCCAGAAAGGCAGGACAGGCCATGGAGAACTGGGAGCCTTGTTATGCTGATGGGCGGGATGTAAATTGCCAACAGACACTCGGGAGAAGTGTATGGTGTTTCCTGAAACATCTAAAAAACAAAGCAACAGAGCCTAGGGCACTTCCACTTATGGTCCTATAGCTTAGGGAAATTAAAATCAAAAAGACACAGCCACCCCAAAGTTTGGGACGCCTCTGTTTACAAGAACCTCGTTTACAGTACAAGTTCAACATCGCAGAAAGTGAAAAATGGATAAAGAAGTTGTGGTATTTACTTACAAAGCAATATCACTCAGCAATGAAATCTATGTCATCAGGCCCTTAGCAGCACAATGAGTGGATTCAGGTATGATGATTCTAACTGAAATAAGTCACACAGAAAAAGAAACATCATAAGATATCAGTAATACACGGAATGTAAACTTGGCTACACAGGAACTGAATTACAGAACAGAACAGGGTCTCAAATTTAGAAAACCAACTTATGCTTGCTTAAGGGGAAAGGTGAGTTGGGGTGCTGCATAAAACCAGAGATTGAAATGAGCACAGATAAAGTTCCTTAAGCCAAATATGGAATAGACAAGAGCTACTCCTTGCTCAACGAAATGGACTCAACACCGCATATTAAATGCCTAAGAATGTACCTGACTAGTAAGTATCTTAAAACCTATGGATTGCTATGTCTCCGAAAGAGAATCAAGCATGTGTACAGGGGCATAAACGCAGCAGTGATAGGATTGGAGAGGTTCGGTGAGCAAATGAAGACCCTTTGAAGTCATATTGCATGGTACCCATTCCACGGGTTTCAACTACCCAGGTTTAAGGTATTCTTCCTTCAGCTAAAACATGCATGTGGAACCTAGAGTATGATCAACCATGTGATCGGGAGACGTGTTCAAATATGTCTCAGTTTTCGTACCCTGGTACTCGGGTGCAACATTCCAGACGCTTTACTAACACCCTCCCGACTTGGAGAGTCAGTCCCTTTAACCTCCTGTTTGGCCCAGTTTGCAATTTCTGCGGAAGATGAACAGGAATAGCGAGAACCAATGAGAGACTAGCTGGAAGGTGTCTGGACGGGCAAATTTAACTCTCATTTCCCACCAGGAAGAGGAATTAACCAAAGGCTCAGCGTGCCGTGCCGGAACCAGATTAGGGCCTGAAGCCATCCTGCGGTGTTGCGGCCAGCTCAAAAGAAAGCGAGTTGAAGAAAGGAGCTCAGGGGCACTGTAATTCACAAACCTGCAGAGTTATAAATGACAGCTATCGTCCAAAAATATACTGAAGTAAGGCTGCCAAGAGGACTTGAAAGCGGGGCAGAATTGCAGGAAACCGATTTCAGGAGGCAGACTGGAATTGCATTGAAAGCATAGGAAAAGAGGCAGAACGTCCACAATGATGCACTTGGCCAAAAAGGGCGTATGCGTTTTTTCCTGAATATATTCAGGAAAAAACGCATACGCCCTTTTTGGCCAACCAAGCAAGCTTGCAAAGGAAATCTGCACTACAATGAAGTCTCACTTCCTCCCGGTCAAAAGGACCATCTGAAAAAAGTGTAAAATCCAGAAAGGCAGGACAGGCCATGGAGAACTGGGAGCCTTGTTATGCTGATGGGCGAGATGTAAATTGCCAACAGACACTCGGGAGAAGTGTATGGTGTTTCCTGAAACATCTAAAAAACAAAGCAACAGAGCCTAGGGCACTTCCACTTATGGTCCTATAGCTTAGGGAAATTAAAATCAAAAAGACACAGCCACCCCAAAGTTTGGGACGCCTCTGTTTACAAGAACCTCGTTTACCGTACAAGTTCAACATCGCAGAAAGTGAAAAATGGATAAAGAAGTTGTGGTATTTACTTACAAAGCAATATCACTCAGCAATGAAATCTATGTCATCAGGCCCTTAGCAGCACAATGAGTGGATTCAGGTATGATGATTCTAACTGAAATAAGTCACACAGAAAAAGAAACATCATAAGATATCAGTAATACACGGAATGTAAACTTGGCTCCACAGGAACTGAATTATAGAACAGAACAGGGTCTCAAATTTAGAAAACCAACTTATGCTTGCTTAAGGGGAAAGGTGAGTTGGGGTGCTGCATAAAACCAGAGATTGAAATGAGCACAGATAAAGTTCCTTAAGCCAAATATGGAATAGACAAGAGCTACTCCTTGCTCAACGAAATGGACTCAACAACGCATATTAAATGCCTAAGAATGTACCTGACTAGTAAGTATCTTAAAACCTACGGATTGCTATGTCTCCGAAAGAGTATCAAGCATGTGTACAGGGGCATAAACGCAGCAGTGATAGGATTGGAGAGGTTCGGTGAGCAAATGAAGACCCTTTGAAGTCATATTGCATGGTACCCATTCCACGGGTTTCAACTACCCAGGTTTAAGGTATTCTTCCTTCAGCTAAAACATGCATGTGGAACCTAGAGTATGATCAACCATGTGATCGGGAGACGTGTTCAAATATGTCTCAGTTTTCGTACCCTGGTACTCGGGTGCAACATTCCAGACGCTTTACTAACACCCTCCCGACTTGGAGAGTCAGTCCCTTTAACCTCCTGTTTGGCCCAGTTTGCAATTTCTGCGGAAGATGAACAGGAATAGCGAGAACCAATGAGAGACTAGCTGGAGGTGTCTGGATGGGCAAATTTAACTCTCATTTCCCACCAGGAAGAGGAATTAACCAAAGGCTCAGCGTGCCGTGCCGGAACCAGATTAGGGCCTGAAGCCATCCTGCGGTGTTGCGGCCAGCTCAAAAGAAAGCGAGTTGAAGAAAGGAGCTCAGGGGCACTGTAATTCACAAACCTGCAGAGTTATAAATGACAGCTATCGTCCAAAAATATACTGAAGTAAGGCTGCCAAGAGGACTTGAAAGCGGGGCAGAATTGCAGGAAACCGATTTCAGGAGGTAGACTGGAATTGCATTGAAAGCATAGGAAAAGAGGCAGAACGTCCACAATGATGCACTTGGCCAAAAAGGGCGTATGCGTTTTTTCCTGAATATATTCAGGAAAAAACGCATACGCCCTTTTTGGCCAACCAAGCAAGCTTGCAAAGGAAATCTACACTACAATGAAGTCTCACTTCCCCCCGGTCAAAAGGGCCATCTGAAAAAAGTGTAAAATCCAGAAAGGCAGGACAGGCCATGGAGAACTGGGAGCCTTGTTATGCTGATGGGCGGGATGTAAATTGCCAACAGACACTCGGGAGAAGTGTATGGTGTTTCCTGAAACATCTAAAAAACAAAGCAACAGAGCCTAGGGCACTTCCACTTATGGTCCTATAGCTTAGGGAAATTAAAATCAAAAAGACACAGCCACCCCAAAGTTTGGGACGCCTCTGTTTACAAGAACCTCGTTTACAGTACAAGTTCAACATCGCAGAAAGTGAAAAATGGATAAAGAAGTTGTGGTATTTACTTACAAAGCAATATCACTCAGCAATGAAATCTATGTCATCAGGCCCTTAGCAGCACAATGAGTGGATTCAGGTATGATGATTCTAACTGAAATAAGTCACACAGAAAAAGAAACATCATAAGATATCAGTAATACACGGAATGTAAACTTGGCTACACAGGAACTGAATTACAGAACAGAACAGGGTCTCAAATTTAGAAAACCAACTTATGCTTGCTTAAGGGGAAAGGTGAGTTGGGGTGCTGCATAAAACCATAGATTGAAATGAGCACAGATAAAGTTCCTTAAGCCAAATATGGAATAGACAAGAGCTACTCCTTGCTCAACGAAATGGACTCAACACCGCATATTAAATGCCTAAGAATGTACCTGACTAGTAAGTATCTTAAAACCTACGGATTGCTATGTCTCCGAAAGAGAATCAAGCATGTGTACAGGGGCATAAACGCAGCAGTGATAGGATTGGAGAGGTTCGGTGAGCAAATGAAGACCCTTTGAAGTCATATTGCATGGTACCCATTCCACGGGTTTCAACTACCCAGGTTTAAGGTATTCTTCCTTCAGCTAAAACATGCATGTGGAACCTAGAGTATGATCAACCATGTGATCGGGAGACGTGTTCAAATATGTCTCAGTTTTCGTACCCTGGTACTCGGGTGCAACATTCCAGACGCTTTACTAACACCCTCCCGACTTGGAGAGTCAGTCCCTTTAACCTCCTGTTTGGCCCAGTTTGCAATTTCTGCGGAAGATGAACAGGAATAGCGAGAACCAATGAGAGACTAGCTGGAGGTGTCTGGACGGGCAAATTTAACTCTCATTTCCCACCAGGAAGAGGAATTAACCAAAGGCTCAGCGTGCCGTGCCGGAACCAGATTAGGGCCTGAAGCCATCCTGCGGTGTTGCGGCCAGCTCAAAAGAAAGCGAGTTGAAGAAAGGAGCTCAGGGGCACTGTAATTCACAAACCTGCAGAGTTATAAATGACAGCTATCGTCCAAAAATATACTGAAGTAAGGCTGCCAAGAGGACTTGAAAGCGGGGCAGAATTGCAGGAAACCGATTTCAGGAGGTAGACTGGAATTGCATTGAAAGCATAGGAAAAGAGGCAGAACGTCCACAATGATGCACTTGGCCAAAAAGGGCGTATGCGTTTTTTCCTGAATATATTCAGGAAAAAACGCATACGCCCTTTTTGGCCAACCAAGCAAGCTTGCAAAGGAAATCTACACTACAATGAAGTCTCACTTCCCCCCGGTCAAAAGGGCCATCTGAAAAAAGTGTAAAATCCAGAAAGGCAGGACAGGCCATGGAGAACTGGGAGCCTTGTTATGCTGATGGGCGGGATGTAAATTGCCAACAGACACTCGGGAGAAGTGTATGGTGTTTCCTGAAACATCTAAAAAACAAAGCAACAGAGCCTAGGGCACTTCCACTTATGGTCCTATAGCTTAGGGAAATTAAAATCAAAAAGACACAGCCACCCCAAAGTTTGGGACGCCTCTGTTTACAAGAACCTCGTTTACAGTACAAGTTCAACATCGCAGAAAGTGAAAAATGGATAAAGAAGTTGTGGTATTTACTTACAAAGCAATATCACTCAGCAATGAAATCTATGTCATCAGGCACTTAGCAGCACAATGAGTGGATTCAGGTATGATGATTCTAACTGAAATAAGTCACACAGAAAAAGAACCATCATAAGATATCAGTAATACATGGAATGTAAACTTGGCTACACAGGAACTGAATTACAGAACAGAACAGGGTCTCAAATTTAGAAAACCAACTTATGCTTGCTTAAGGGGAAAGGTGAGTTGGGGTGCTGCATAAAACCAGAGATTGAAATGAGCACAGATAAAGTTCCTTAAGCCAAATATGGAATAGACAAGAGCTACTCCTTGCTCAACGAAATGGACTCAACACCGCATATTAAATGCCTAAGAATGTACCTGACTAGTAAGTATCTTAAAACCTATGGATTGCTATGTCTCCGAAAGAGAATCAAGCATGTGTACAGGGGCATAAACGCAGCAGTGATAGGATTGGAGAGGTTCGGTGAGCAAATGAAGACCCTTTGAAGTCATATTGCATGGTACCCATTCCACGGGTTTCAACTACCCAGGTTTAAGGTATTCTTCCTTCAGCTAAAACATGCATGTGGAACCTAGAGCCTGATCAACCATGTGATCGGGAGACGTGTTCAAATATGTCTCAGTTTTCGTACCCTGGTACTCGGGTGCAACATTCCAGACGCTTTACTAACACCCTCCCGACTTGGAGAGTCAGTCCCTTTAACCTCCTGTTTGGCCCAGTTTGCAATTTCTGCGGAAGATGAACAGGAATAGCGAGAACCAATGAGAGACTAGCTGGAGGTGTCTGGACGGGCAAATTTAACTCTCATTTCCCACCAGGAAGAGGAATTAACCAAAGGCTCAGCGTGCCGTGCCGGAACCAGATTAGGGCCTGAAGCCATCCTGCGGTGTTGCGGCCAGCTCAAAAGAAAGCGAGTTGAAGAAAGGAGCTCAGGGGCACTGTAATTCACAAACCTGCAGAGTTATAAATGACAGCTATCGTCCAAAAATATACTGAAGTAAGGCTGCCAAGAGGACTTGAAAGCGGGGCAGAATTGCAGGAAACCGATTTCAGGAGGTAGACTGGAATTGCATTGAAAGCATAGGAAAAGAGGCAGAACGTCCACAATGATGCACTTGGCCAAAAAGGGCGTATGCGTTTTTTCCTGAATATATTCAGGAAAAAACGCATACGCCCTTTTTGGCCAACCAAGCAAGCTTGCAAAGGAAATCTACACTACAATGAAGTCTCACTTCCCCCCGGTCAAAAGGGCCATCTGAAAAAAGTGTAAAATCCAGAAAGGCAGGACAGGCCATGGAGAACTGGGAGCCTTGTTATGCTGATGGGCGGGATGTAAATTGCCAACAGACACTCGGGAGAAGTGTATGGTGTTTCCTGAAACATCTAAAAAACAAAGCAACAGAGCCTAGGGCACTTCCACTTATGGTCCTATAGCTTAGGGAAATTAAAATCAAAAAGACACAGCCACCCCAAAGTTTGGGACGCCTCTGTTTACAAGAACCGCGTTTACAGTACAAGTTCAACATCGCAGAAAGTGAAAAATGGATAAAGAAGTTGTGGTATTTACTTACAAAGCAATATCACTCAGCAATGAAATCTATGTCATCAGGCACTTAGCAGCACAATGAGTGGATTCAGGTATGATGATTCTAACTGAAATAAGTCACACAGAAAAAGAAACATCATAAGATATCAGTAATACACGGAATGTAAACTTGGCTACACAGGAACTGAATTACAGAACAGAACAGGGTCTCAAATTTAGAAAACAAACTTATGCTTGCTTAAGGGGAAAGGTGAGTTGGGGTGCTGCATAAAACCAGAGATTGAAATGAGCACAGATAAAGTTCCTTAAGCCAAATATGGAATAGACAAGAGCTACTCCTTGCTCAACGAAATGGACTCAACACCGCATATTAAATGCCTAAGAATGTACCTGACTAGTAAGTATCTTAAAACCTATGGATTGCTATGTCTCCGAAAGAGAATCAAGCATGTGTACAGGGGCATAAACGCAGCAGTGATAGGATTGGAGAGGTTCGGTGAGCAAATGAAGACCCTTTGAAGTCATATTGCATGGTACCCATTCCACGGGTTTCAACTACCCAGGTTTAAGGTATTCTTCCTTCAGCTAAAACATGCATGTGGAACCTAGAGTATGATCAACCATGTGATCGGGAGACGTGTTCAAATATGTCTCAGTTTTCGTACCCTGGTACTCGGGTGCAACATTCCAGACGCTTTACTAACACCCTCCCGACTTGGAGAGTCAGTCCCTTTAACCTCCTGTTTGGCCCAGTTTGCAATTTCTGCGGAAGATGAACAGGAATAGCGAGAACCAATGAGAGACTAGCTGGAGGTGTCTGGACGGGCAAATTTAACTCTCATTTCCCACCAGGAAGAGGAATTAACCAAAGGCTCAGCGTGCCGTGCCGGAACAAGATTAGGGCCTGAAGCCATCCTGCGGTGTTGCGGCCAGCTCAAAAGAAAGCGAGTTGAAGAAAGGAGCTCAGGGGCACTGTAATTCACAAACCTGCAGAGTTATAAATGACAGCTATCGTCCAAAAATATACTGAAGTAAGGCTGCCAAGAGGACTTGAAAGCGGGGCAGAATTGCAGGAAACCGATTTCAGGAGGTAGACTGGAATTGCATTGAAAGCATAGGAAAAGAGGCAGAACGTCCACAATGATGCACTTGGCCAAAAAGGGCGTATGCGTTTTTTCCTGAATATATTCAGGAAAAAACGCATACGCCCTTTTTGGCCAACCAAGCAAGCTTGCAAAGGAAATCTGCACTACAATGAAGTCTCACTTCCCCCCGGTCAAAAGGGCCATCTGAAAAAAGTGTAAAATCCAGAAAGGCAGGACAGGCCATGGAGAACTGGGAGCCTTGTTATGCTGATGGGCGGGATGTAAATTGCCAACAGACACTCGGGAGAAGTGTATGGTGTTTCCTGAAACATCTAAAAAACAAAGCAACAGAGCCTAGGGCACTTCCACTTATGGTCCTATAGCTTAGGGAAATTAAAATCAAAAAGACACAGCCACCCCAAAGTTTGGGACGCCTCTGTTTACAAGAACCTCGTTTACAGTACAAGTTCAACATCGCAGAAAGTGAAAAATGGATAAAGAAGTTGTGGTATTTACTTACAAAGCAATATCACTCAGCAATGAAATCTATGTCATCAGGCCCTTAGCAGCACAATGAGTGGATTCAGGTATGATGATTCTAACTGAAATAAGTCACACAGAAAAAGAAACATCATAAGATATCAGTAATACACGGAATGTAAACTTGGCTACACAGGAACTGAATTACAGAACAGAACAGGGTCTCAAATTTAGAAAACCAACTTATGCTTGCTTAAGGGGAAAGGTGAGTTGGGGTGCTGCATAAAACCAGAGATTGAAATGAACACAGATAAAGTTCCTTAAGCCAAATATGGAATAGACAAGAGCTACTCCTTGCTCAACGAAATGGACTCAACACCGCATATTAAATGCCTAAGAATGTACCTGACTAGTAAGTATCTTAAAACCTATGGATTGCTATGTCTCCGAAAGAGAATCAAGCATGTGTACAGGGGCATAAACGCAGCAGTGATAGGATTGGAGAGGTTCGGTGAGCAAATGAAGACCCTTTGAAGTCATATTGCATGGTACCCATTCCACGGGTTTCAACTACCCAGGTTTAAGGTATTCTTCCTTCAGCTAAAACATGCATGTGGAACCTAGAGTATGATCAACCATGTGATCGGGAGACGTGTTCAAATATGTCTCAGTTTTCGTACCCTGGTACTCGGGTGCAACATTCCAGACGCTTTACTAACACCCTCCCGACTTGGAGAGTCAGTCCCTTTAACCTCCTGTTTGGCCCAGTTTGCAATTTCTGCGGAAGATGAACAGGAATAGCGAGAACCAATGAGAGACTAGCTGGAAGGTGTCTGGACGGGCAAATTTAACTCTCATTTCCCACCAGGAAGAGGAATTAACCAAAGGCTCAGCGTGCCGTGCCGGAACCAGATTAGGGCCTGAAGCCATCCTGCGGTGTTGCGGCCAGCTCAAAAGAAAGCGAGTTGAAGAAAGGAGCTCAGGGGCACTGTAATTCACAAACCTGCAGAGTTATAAATGACAGCTATCGTCCAAAAATATACTGAAGTAAGGCTGCCAAGAGGACTTGAAAGCGGGGCAGAATTGCAGGAAACCGATTTCAGGAGGCAGACTGGAATTGCATTGAAAGCATAGGAAAAGAGGCAGAACGTCCACAATGATGCACTTGGCCAAAAAGGGCGTATGCGTTTTTTCCTGAATATATTCAGGAAAAAACGCATACGCCCTTTTTGGCCAACCAAGCAAGCTTGCAAAGGAAATCTGCACTACAATGAAGTCTCACTTCCCCCCGGTCAAAAGGGCCATCTGAAAAAAGTGTAAAATCCAGAAAGGCAGGACAGGCCATGGAGAACTGGGAGCCTTGTTATGCTGATGGGCGGGATGTAAATTGCCAACAGACACTCGGGAGAAGTGTATGGTGTTTCCTGAAACATCTAAAAAACAAAGCAACAGAGCCTAGGGCACTTCCACTTATGGTCCTATAGCTTAGGGAAATTAAAATCAAAAAGACACAGCCATCCCAAAGTTTGGGACGCCTCTGTTTACAAGAACCTCGTTTACCGTACAAGTTCAACATCGCAGAAAGTGAAAAATGGATAAAGAAGTTGTGGTATTTACTTACAAAGCAATATCACTCAGCAATGAAATCTATGTCATCAGGCCCTTAGCAGCACAATGAGTGGATTCAGGTATGATGATTCTAACTGAAATAAGTCACACAGAAAAAGAAACATCATAAGATATCAGTAATACACGGAATGTAAACTTGGCTACACAGGAACTGAATTACAGAACAGAACAGGGTCTCAAATTTAGAAAACCAACTTATGCTTGCTTAAGGGGAAAGGTGAGTTGGGGTGCTGCATAAAACCAGAGATTGAAATGAGCACAGATAAAGTTCCTTAAGCCAAATATGGAATAGACAAGAGCTACTCCTTGCTCAACGAAATGGACTCAACACCGCATATT
This sequence comes from Pseudorca crassidens, assembly GCF_039906515.1. NCBI lineage: Eukaryota > Metazoa > Chordata > Mammalia > Artiodactyla > Delphinidae > Pseudorca > Pseudorca crassidens. The sequence continues at coordinate 2,009,061 of NW_027136314.1, read as the reverse complement.
AAATGCCTAAGAATGTACCTGACTAGTAAGTATCTTAAAACCTATGGATTGCTATGTCTCCGAAAGAGAATCAAGCATGTGTACAGGGGCATAAACGCAGCAGTGATAGGATTGGAGAGGTTCGGTGAGCAAATGAAGACCCTTTGAAGTCATATTGCATGGTACCCATTCCACGGGTTTCAACTACCCAGGTTTAAGGTATTCTTCCTTCAGCTAAAACATGCATGTGGAACCTAGAGTATGATCAACCATGTGATCGGGAGACGTGTTCAAATATGTCTCAGTTTTCGTACCCTGGTACTCGGGTGCAACATTCCAGACGCTTTACTAACACCCTCCCGACTTGGAGAGTCAGTCCCTTTAACCTCCTGTTTGGCCCAGTTTGCAATTTCTGCGGAAGATGAACAGGAATAGCGAGAACCAATGAGAGACTAGCTGGAAGGTGTCTGGACGGGCAAATTTAACTCTCATTTCCCACCAGGAAGAGGAATTAACCAAAGGCTCAGCGTGCCGTGCCAGAACCAGATTAGGGCCTGAAGCCATCCTGCGGTGTTGCGGCCAGCTCAAAAGAAAGCGAGTTGAAGAAAGGAGCTCAGGGGCACTGTAATTCACAAACCTGCAGAGTTATAAATGACAGCTATCGTCCAAAAATATACTGAAGTAAGGCTGCCAAGAGGACTTGAAAGCGGGGCAGAATTGCAGGAAACCGATTTCAGGAGGTAGACTGGAATTGCATTGAAAGCATAGGAAAAGAGGCAGAACGTCCACAATGATGCACTTGGCCAAAAAGGGCGTATGCGTTTTTTCCTGAATATATTCAGGAAAAAACGCATACGCCCTTTTTGGCCAACCAAGCAAGCTTGCAAAGGAAATCTGCACTACAATGAAGTCTCACTTCCCCCCGGTCAAAAGGGCCATCTGAAAAAAGTGTAAAATCCAGAAAGGCAGGACAGGCCATGGAGAACTGGGAGCCTTGTTATGCTGATGGGCGGGATGTAAATTGCCAACAGACACTCGGGAGAAGTGTATGGTGTTTCCTGAAACATCTAAAAAACAAAGCAACAGAGCCTAGGGCACTTCCACTTATGGTCCTATAGCTTAGGGAAATTAAAATCAAAAAGACACAGCCACCCCAAAGTTTGGGACGCCTCTGTTTACAAGAACCTCGTTTACCGTACAAGTTCAACATCGCAGAAAGTGAAAAATGGATAAAGAAGTTGTGGTATTTACTTACAAAGCAATATCACTCAGCAATGAAATCTATGTCATCAGGCCCTTAGCAGCACAATGAGTGGATTCAGGTATGATGATTCTAACTGAAATAAGTCACACAGAAAAAGAACCATCATAAGATATCAGTAATACACGGAATGTAAACTTGGCTACACAGGAACTGAATTACAGAACAGAACAGGGTCTCAAATTTAGAAAACCAACTTATGCTTGCTTAAGGGGAAAGGTGAGTTGGGGTGCTGCATAAAACCAGAGATTGAAATGAGCACAGATAAAGTTCCTTAAGCCAAATATGGAATAGACAAGAGCTACTCCTTGCTCAACGAAATGGACTCAACACCGCATATTAAATGCCTAAGAATGTACCTGACTAGTAAGTATCTTAAAACCTATGGATTGCTATGTCTCCGAAAGAGAATCAAGCATGTGTACAGGGGCATAAACGCAGCAGTGATAGGATTGGAGAGGTTCGGTGAGCAAATGAAGACCCTTTGAAGTCATATTGCATGGTACCCATTCCACGGGTTTCAACTACCCAGGTTTAAGGTATTCTTCCTTCAGCTAAAACATGCATGTGGAACCTAGAGTATGATCAACCATGTGATCGGGAGACGTGTTCAAATATGTCTCAGTTTTCGTACCCTGGTACTCGGGTGCAACATTCCAGACGCTTTACTAACACCCTCCCGACTTGGAGAGTCAGTCCCTTTAACCTCCTGTTTGGCCCAGTTTGCAATTTCTGCGGAAGATGAACAGGAATAGCGAGAACCAATGAGAGACTAGCTGGAGGTGTCTGGACGGGCAAATTTAACTCTCATTTCCCACCAGGAAGAGGAATTAACCAAAGGCTCAGCGTGCCGTGCCGGAACCAGATTAGGGCCTGAAGCCATCCTGCGGTGTTGCGGCCAGCTCAAAAGAAAGCGAGTTGAAGAAAGGAGCTCAGGGGCACTGTAATTCACAAACCTGCAGAGTTATAAATGACAGCTATCGTCCAAAAATATACTGAAGTAAGGCTGCCAAGAGGACTTGAAAGCGGGGCAGAATTGCAGGAAACCGATTTCAGGAGGTAGACTGGAATTGCATTGAAAGCATAGGAAAAGAGGCAGAACGTCCACAATGATGCACTTGGCCAAAAAGGGCGTATGCGTTTTTTCCTGAATATATTCAGGAAAAAACGCATACGCCCTTTTTGGCCAACCAAGCAAGCTTGCAAAGGAAATCTGCACTACAATGAAGTCTCACTTCCCCCCGGTCAAAAGGGCCATCTGAAAAAAGTGTAAAATCCAGAAAGGCAGGACAGGCCATGGAGAACTGGGAGCCTTGTTATGCTGATGGGCGGGATGTAAATTGCCAACAGACACTCGGGAGAAGTGTATGGTGTTTCCTGAAACATCTAAAAAACAAAGCAACAGAGCCTAGGGCACTTCCACTTATGGTCCTATAGCTTAGGGAAATTAAAATCAAAAAGACACAGCCACCCCAAAGTTTGGGACGCCTCTGTTTACAAGAACCTCGTTTACAGTACAAGTTCAACATCGCAGAAAGTGAAAAATGGATAAAGAAGTTGTGGTATTTACTTACAAAGCAATATCACTCAGCAATGAAATCTATGTCATCAGGCCCTTAGCAGCACAATGAGTGGATTCAGGTATGATGATTCTAACTGAAATAAGTCACACCGAAAAAGAAACATCATAAGATATCAGTAATACACGGAATGTAAACTTGGCTACACAGGAACTGAATTACAGAACAGAACAGGGTCTCAAATTTAGAAAACCAACTTATGCTTGCTTAAGGGTAAAGGTGAGTTGGGGTGCTGCATAAAACCAGAGATTGAAATGAGCACAGATAAAGTTCCTTAAGCCAAATATGGAATAGACAAGAGCTACTCCTTGCTCAACGAAATGGACTCAACACCGCATATTAAATGCCTAAGAATGTACCTGACTAGTAAGTATCTTAAAACCTATGGATTGCTATGTCTCCGAAAGAGAATCAAGCATGTGTACAGGGGCATAAACGCAGCAGTGATAGGATTGGAGAGGTTCGGTGAGCAAATGAAGACCCTTTGAAGTCATATTGCATGGTACCCATTCCACGGGTTTCAACTACCCAGGTTTAAGGTATTCTTCCTTCAGCTAAAACATGCATGTGGAACCTAGAGTATGATCAACCATGTGATCGGGAGACGTGTTCAAATATGTCTCAGTTTTCGTACCCTGGTACTCGGGTGCAACATTCCAGACGCTTTACTAACACCCTCCCGACTTGGAGAGTCAGTCCCTTTAACCTCCTGTTTGGCCCAGTTTGCAATTTCTGCGGAAGATGAACAGGAATAGCGAGAACCAATGAGAGACTAGCTGGAGGTGTCTGGACGGGCAAATTTAACTCTCATTTCCCACCAGGAAGAGGAATTAACCAAAGGCTCAGCGTGCCGTGCCGGAACCAGATTAGGGCCTGAAGCCATCCTGCGGTGTTGCGGCCAGCTCAAAAGAAAGCGAGTTGAAGAAAGGAGCTCAGGGGCACTGTAATTCACAAACCTGCAGAGTTATAAATGACAGCTATCGTCCAAAAATATACTGAAGTAAGGCTGCCAAGAGGACTTGAAAGCGGGGCAGAATTGCAGGAAACCGATTTCAGGAGGTAGACTGGAATTGCATTGAAAGCATAGGAAAAGAGGCAGAACGTCCACCATGATGCACTTGGCCAAAAAGGGCGTATGCGTTTTTTCCTGAATATATTCAGGAAAAAACGCATACGCCCTTTTTGGCCAACCAAGCAAGCTTGCAAAGGAAATCTGCACTACAATGAAGTCTCACTTCCCCCCGGTCAAAAGGGCCATCTGAAAAAAGTGTAAAATCCAGAAAGGCAGGACAGGCCATGGAGAACTGGGAGCCTTGTTATGCTGATGGGCGGGATGTAAATTGCCAACAGACACTCGGGAGAAGTGTATGGTGTTTCCTGAAACATCTAAAAAACAAAGCAACAGAGCCTAGGGCACTTCCACTTATGGTCCTATAGCTTAGGGAAATTAAAATCAAAAAGACACAGCCACCCCAAAGTTTGGGACGCCTCTGTTTACAAGAACCTCGTTTACCGTACAAGTTCAACATCGCAGAAAGTGAAAAATGGATAAAGAAGTTGTGGTATTTACTTACAAAGCAATATCACTCAGCAATGAAATCTATGTCATCAGGCCCTTAGCAGCACAATGAGTGGCTTCAGGTATGATGATTCTAACTGAAATAAGTCACACAGAAAAAGAAACATCATAAGATATCAGTAATACACGGAATGTAAACTTGGCTACACAGGAACTGAATTACAGAACAGAACAGGGTCTCAAATTTAGAAAACCAACTTATGCTTGCTTAAGGGGAAAGGTGAGTTGGGGTGCTGCATAAAACCAGAGATTGAAATGAGCACAGATAAAGTTCCTTAAGCCAAATATGGAATAGACAAGAGCTACTCCTTGCTCAACGAAATGGACTCAACACCGCATATTAAATGCCTAAGAATGTACCTGACTAGTAAGTATCTTAAAACCTATGGATTGCTATGTCTCCGAAAGAGAATCAAGCATGTGTACAGGGGCATAAACGCAGCAGTGATAGGATTGGAGAGGTTCGGTGAGCAAATGAAGACCCTCTGAAGTCATATTGCATGGTACCCATTCCACGGGTTTCAACTACCCAGGTTTAAGGTATTCTTCCTTCAGCTAAAACATGCATGTGGAACCTAGAGTATGATCAACCATGTGATCGGGAGACGTGTTCAAATATGTCTCAGTTTTCGTACCCTGGTACTCGGGTGCAACATTCCAGATGCTTTACTAACACCCTCCCGACTTGGAGAGTCAGTCCCTTTAACCTCCTGTTTGGCCCAGTTTGCAATTTCTGCGGAAGATGAACAGGAATAGCGAGAACCAATGAGAGACTAGCTGGAGGTGTCTGGACGGGCAAATTTAACTCTCATTTCCCACCAGGAAGAGGAATTAACCAAAGGCTCAGCGTGCCGTGCCGGAACCAGATTAGGGCCTGAAGCCATCCTGCGGTGTTGCGGCCAGCTCAAAAGAAAGCGAGTTGAAGAAAGGAGCTCAGGGGCACTGTAATTCACAAACCTGCAGAGTTATAAATGACAGCTATCGTCCAAAAATATACTGAAGTAAGGCTGCCAAGAGGACTTGAAAGCGGGGCAGAATTGCAGGAAACCGATTTCAGGAGGTAGACTGGAATTGCATTGAAAGCATAGGAAAAGAGGCAGAACGTCCACAATGATGCACTTGGCCAAAAAGGGCGTATGCGTTTTTTCCTGAATATATTCAGGAAAAAACGCATACGCCCTTTTTGGCCAACCAAGCAAGCTTGCAAAGGAAATCTGCACTACAATGAAGTCTCACTTCCCCCCGGTCAAAAGGGCCATCTGAAAAAAGTGTAAAATCCAGAAAGGCAGGACAGGCCATGGAGAACTGGGAGCCTTGTTATGCTGATGGGCGGGATGTAAATTGCCAACAGACACTCGGGAGAAGTGTATGGTGTTTCCTGAAACATCTAAAAAACAAAGCAACAGAGCCTAGGGCACTTCCACTTATGGTCCTATAGCTTAGGGAAATTAAAATCAAAAAGACACAGCCACCCCAAAGTTTGGGACGCCTCTGTTTACAAGAACCTCGTTTACTGTACAAGTTCAACATCGCAGAAAGTGAAAAATGGATAAAGAAGTTGTGGTATTTACTTACAAAGCAATATCACTCAGCAATGAAATCTATGTCATCAGGCCCTTAGCAGCACAATGAGTGGATTCAGGTATGATGATTCTAACTGAAATAAGTCACACCGAAAAAGAAACATCATAAGATATCAGTAATACACGGAATGTAAACTTGGCTACACAGGAACTGAATTACAGAACAGAACAGGGTCTCAAATTTAGAAAACCAACTTATGCTTGCTTAAGGGTAAAGGTGAGTTGGGGTGCTGCATAAAACCAGAGATTGAAATGAGCACAGATAAAGTTCCTTAAGCCAAATATGGAATAGACAAGAGCTACTCCTTGCTCAACGAAATGGACTCAACACCGCATATTAAATGCCTAAGAATGTACCTGACTAGTAAGTATCTTAAAACCTATGGATTGCTATGTCTCCGAAAGAGAATCAAGCATGTGTACAGGGGCATAAACGCAGCAGTGATAGGATTGGAGAGGTTCGGTGAGCAAATGAAGACCCTTTGAAGTCATATTGCATGGTACCCATTCCACGGGTTTCAACTACCCAGGTTTAAGGTATTCTTCCTTCAGCTAAAACATGCATGTGGAACCTAGGGTATGATCAACCATGTGATCGGGAGACGTGTTCAAATATGTCTCAGTTTTCGTACCCTGGTACTCGGGTGCAACATTCCAGACGCTTTACTAACACCCTCCCGACTTGGAGAGTCAGTCCCTTTAACCTCCTGTTTGGCCCAGTTTGCAATTTCTGCGGAAGATGAACAGGAATAGCGAGAACCAATGAGAGACTAGCTGGAAGGTGTCTGGACGGGCAAATTTAACTCTCATTTCCCACCAGGAAGAGGAATTAACCAAAGGCTCAGCGTGCCGTGCCGGAACCAGATTAGGGCCTGAAGCCATCCTGCGGTGTTGCGGCCAGCTCAAAAGAAAGCGAGTTGAAGAAAGGAGCTCAGGGGCACTGTAATTCACAAACCTGCAGAGTTATAAATGACAGCTATCGTCCAAAAATATACTGAAGTAAGGCTGCCAAGAGGACTTGAAAGCGGGGCAGAATTGCAGGAAACCGATTTCAGGAGGCAGACTGGAATTGCATTGAAAGCATAGGAAAAGAGGCAGAACGTCCACCATGATGCACTTGGCCAAAAAGGGCGTATGCGTTTTTTCCTGAATATATTCAGGAAAAAACGCATACGCCCTTTTTGGCCAACCAAGCAAGCTTGCAAAGGAAATCTGCACTACAATGAAGTCTCACTTCCCCCCGGTCAAAAGGGCCATCTGAAAAAAGTGTAAAATCCAGAAAGGCAGGACAGGCCATGGAGAACTGGGAGCCTTGTTATGCTGATGGGCGGGATGTAAATTGCCAACAGACACTCGGGAGAAGTGTATGGTGTTTCCTGAAACATCTAAAAAACAAAGCAACAGAGCCTAGGGCACTTCCACTTATGGTCCTATAGCTTAGGGAAATTAAAATCAAAAAGACACAGCCACCCCAAAGTTTGGGACGCCTCTGTTTACAAGAACCTCGTTTACAGTACAAGTTCAACATCGCAGAAAGTGAAAAATGGATAAAGAAGTTGTGGTATTTACTTACAAAGCAATATCACTCAGCAATGAAATCTATGTCATCAGGCCCTTAGCAGCACAATGAGTGGATTCAGGTATGATGATTCTAACTGAAATAAGTCACACAGAAAAAGAAACATCATAAGATATCAGTAATACACGGAATGTAAACTTGGCTACACAGGAACTGAATTACAGAACAGAACAGGGTCTCAAATTTAGAAAACCAACTTATGCTTGCTTAAGGGGAAAGGTGAGTTGGGGTGCTGCATAAAACCAGAGATTGAAATGAGCACAGATAAAGTTCCTTAAGCCAAATATGGAATAGACAAGAGCTACTCCTTGCTCAACGAAATGGACTCAACACCGCATATTAAACGCCTAAGAATGTACCTGACTAGTAAGTATCTTAAAACCTATGGATTGCTATGTCTCCGAAAGAGAATCAAGCATGTGTACAGGGGCATAAACGCAGCAGTGATAGGATTGGAGAGGTTCGGTGAGCAAATGAAGACCCTTTGAAGTCATATTGCATGGTACCCATTCCACGGGTTTCAACTACCCAGGTTTAAGGTATTCTTCCTTCAGCTAAAACATGCATGTGGAACCTAGAGTATGATCAACCATGTGATCGGGAGACGTGTTCAAATATGTCTCAGTTTTCGTACCCTGGTACTCGGGTGCAACATTCCAGACGCTTTACTAACACCCTCCCGACTTGGAGAGTCAGTCCCTTTAACCTCCTGTTTGGCCCAGTTTGCAATTTCTGCGGAAGATGAACAGGAATAGCGAGAACCAATGAGAGACTAGCTGGAGGTGTCTGGACGGGCAAATTTAACTCTCATTTCCCACCAGGAAGAGGAATTATCCAAAGGCTCAGCGTGCCGTGCCGGAACCAGATTAGGGCCTGAAGCCATCCTGCGGTGTTGCGGCCAGCTCAAAAGAAAGCGAGTTGAAGAAAGGAGCTCAGGGGCACTGTAATTCACAAACCTGCAGAGTTATAAATGACAGCTATCGTCCAAAAATATACTGAAGTAAGGCTGCCAAGAGGACTTGAAAGCGGGGCAGAATTGCAGGAAACCGATTTCAGGAGGTAGACTGGAATTGCATTGAAAGCATAGGAAAAGAGGCAGAACGTCCACAATGATGCACTTGGCCAAAAAGGGCGTATGCGTTTTTTCCTGAATATATTCAGGAAAAAACGCATACGCCCTTTTTGGCCAACCAAGCAAGCTTGCAAAGGAAATCTACACTACAATGAAGTCTCACTTCCCCCCGGTCAAAAGGGCCATCTGAAAAAAGTGTAAAATCCAGAAAGGCAGGACAGGCCATGGAGAACTGGGAGCCTTGTTATGCTGATGGGCGGGATGTAAATTGCCAACAGACACTCGGGAGAAGTGTATGGTGTTTCCTGAAACATCTAAAAAACAAAGCAACAGAGCCTAGGGCACTTCCACTTATGGTCCTATAGCTTAGGGAAATTAAAATCAAAAAGACACAGCCACCCCAAAGTTTGGGACGCCTCTGTTTACAAGAACCTCGTTTACAGTACAAGTTCAACATCGCAGAAAGTGAAAAATGGATAAAGAAGTTGTGGTATTTACTTACAAAGCAATATCACTCAGCAATGAAATCTATGTCATCAGGCCCTTAGCAGCACAATGAGTGGATTCAGGTATGATGATTCTAACTGAAATAAGTCACACAGAAAAAGAAACATCATAAGATATCAGTAATACACGGAATGTAAACTTGGCTACACAGGAACTGAATTACAGAACAGAACAGGGTCTCAAATTTAGAAAACCAACTTATGCTTGCTTAAGGGGAAAGGTGAGTTGGGGTGCTGCATAAAACCAGAGATTGAAATGAGCACAGATAAAGTTCCTTAAGCCAAATATGGAATAGACAAGAGCTACTCCTTGCTGAACGAAATGGACTCAACACCGCATATTAAATGCCTAAGAATGTACCTGACTAGTAAGTATCTTAAAACCTATGGATTGCTATGTCTCCGAAAGAGAATCAAGCATGTGTACAGGGGCATAAACGCAGCAGTGATAGGATTGGAGAGGTTCGGTGAGCAAATGAAGACCCTTTGAAGTCATATTGCATGGTACCCATTCCACGGGTTTCAACTACCCAGGTTTAAGGTATTCTTCCTTCAGCTAAAACATGCATGTGGAACCTAGAGTATGATCAACCATGTGATCGGGAGACGTGTTCAAATATGTCTCAGTTTTCGTACCCTGGTACTCGGGTGCAACATTCCAGACGCTTTACTAACACCCTCCCGACTTGGAGAGTCAGTCCCTTTAACCTCCTGTTTGGCCCAGTTTGCAATTTCTGCGGAAGATGAACAGGAATAGCGAGAACCAATGAGAGACTAGCTGGAGGTGTCTGGACGGGCAAATTTAACTCTCATTTCCCACCAGGAAGAGGAATTAACCAAAGGCTCAGCGTGCCGTGCCGGAACCAGATTAGGGCCTGAAGCCATCCTGCGGTGTTGCGGCCAGCTCAAAAGAAAGCGAGTTGAAGAAAGGAGCTCAGGGGCACTGTAATTCACAAACCTGCAGAGTTATAAATGACAGCTATCATCCAAAAATATACTGAAGTAAGGCTGCCAAGAGGACTTGAAAGCGGGGCAGAATTGCAGGAAACCGATTTCAGGAGGTAGACTGGAATTGCATTGAAAGCATAGGAAAAGAGGCAGAACGTCCACAATGATGCACTTGGCCAAAAAGGGCGTATGCGTTTTTTCCTGAATATATTCAGGAAAAAACGCATACGCCCTTTTTGGCCAACCAAGCAAGCTTGCAAAGGAAATCTACACTACAATGAAGTCTCACTTCCCCCCGGTCAAAAGGGCCATCTGAAAAAAGTGTAAAATCCAGAAAGGCAGGACAGGCCATGGAGAACTGGGAGCCTTGTTATGCTGATGGGCGGGATGTAAATTGCCAACAGACACTCGGGAGAAGTGTATGGTGTTTCCTGAAACATCTAAAAAACAAAGCAACAGAGCCTAGGGCACTTCCACTTATGGTCCTATAGCTTAGGGAAATTAAAATCAAAAAGACACAGCCACCCCAAAGTTTGGGACGCCTCTGTTTACAAGAACCTCGTTTACAGTACAAGTTCAACATCGCAGAAAGTGAAAAATGGATAAAGAAGTTGTGGTATTTACTTACAAAGCAATATCACTCAGCAATGAAATCTATGTCATCAGGCCCTTAGCAGCACAATGAGTGGATTCAGGTATGATGATTCTAACTGAAATAAGTCACACAGAAAAAGAACCATCATAAGATATCAGTAATACACGGAATGTAAACTTGGCTACACAGGAACTGAATTACAGAACAGAACAGGGTCTCAAATTTAGAAAACCAACTTATGCTTGCTTAAGGGGAAAGGTGAGTTGGGGTGCTGCATAAAACCAGAGATTGAAATGAGCACAGATAAAGTTCCTTAAGCCAAATATGGAATAGACAAGAGCTACTCCTTGCTCAACGAAATGGACTCAACACCGCATATTAAATGCCTAAGAATGTACCTGACTAGTAAGTATCTTAAAACCTATGGATTGCTATGTCTCCGAAAGAGAATCAAGCATGTGTACAGGGGCATAAACGCAGCAGTGATAGGATTGGAGAGGTTCGGTGAGCAAATGAAGACCCTTTGAAGTCATATTGCATGGTACCCATTCCACGGGTTTCAACTACCCAGGTTTAAGGTATTCTTCCTTCAGCTAAAACATGCATGTGGAACCTAGAGTATGATCAACCATGTGATCGGGAGACGTGTTCAAATATGTCTCAGTTTTCGTACCCTGGTACTCGGGTGCAACATTCCAGATGCTTTACTAACACCCTCCCGACTTGGAGAGTCAGTCCCTTTAACCTCCTGTTTGGCCCAGTTTGCAATTTCTGCGGAAGATGAACAGGAATAGCGAGAACCAATGAGAGACTAGCTGGAGGTGTCTGGACGGGCAAATTTAACTCTCATTTCCCACCAGGAAGAGGAATTAACCAAAGGCTCAGCGTGCCGTGCCGGAACCAGATTAGGGCCTGAAGCCATCCTGCGGTGTTGCGGCCAGCTCAAAAGAAAGCGAGTTGAAGAAAGGAGCTCAGGGGCACTGTAATTCACAAACCTGCAGAGTTATAAATGACAGCTATCGTCCAAAAATATACTGAAGTAAGGCTGCCAAGAGGACTTGAAAGCTGGGCAGAATTGCAGGAAACCGATTTCAGGAGGTAGACTGGAATTGCATTGAAAGCATAGGAAAAGAGGCAGAACGTCCACAATGATGCACTTGGCCAAAAAGGGCGTATGCGTTTTTTCCTGAATATATTCAGGAAAAAACGCATACGCCCTTTTTGGCCAACCAAGCAAGCTTGCAAAGGAAATCTGCACTACAATGAAGTCTCACTTCCCCCCGGTCAAAAGGGCCATCTGAAAAAAGTGTAAAATCCAGAAAGGCAGGACAGGCCATGGAGAACTGGGAGCCTTGTTATGCTGATGGGCGGGATGTAAATTGCCAACAGACACTCGGGAGAAGTGTATGGTGTTTCCTGAAACATCTAAAAAACAAAGCAACAGAGCCTAGGGCACTTCCACTTATGGTCCTATAGCTTAGGGAAATTAAAATCAAAAAGACACAGCCACCCCAAAGTTTGGGACGCCTCTGTTTACAAGAACCTCGTTTACAGTACAAGTTCAACATCGCAGAAAGTGAAAAATGGATAAAGAAGTTGTGGTATTTACTTACAAAGCAATATCACTCAGCAATGAAATCTATGTCATCAGGCCCTTAGCAGCACAATGAGTGGATTCAGGTATGATGATTCTAACTGAAATAAGTCACACAGAAAAAGAAACATCATAAGATATCAGTAATACACGGAATGTAAACTTGGCTACACAGGAACTGAATTACAGAACAGAACAGGGTCTCAAATTTAGAAAACCAACTTATGCTTGCTTAAGGGGAAAGGTGACTTGGGGTGCTGCATAAAACCAGAGATTGAAATGAACACAGATAAAGTTCCTTAAGCCAAATATGGAATAGACAAGAGCTACTCCTTGCTCAACGAAATGGACTCAACACCGCATATTAAATGCCTAAGAATGTACCTGACTAGTAAGTATCTTAAAACCTATGGATTGCTATGTCTCCGAAAGAGAATCAAGCATGTGTACAGGGGCATAAACGCAGCAGTGATAGGATTGGAGAGGTTCGGTGAGCAAATGAAGACCCTTTGAAGTCATATTGCATGGTACCCATTCCACGGGTTTCAACTACCCAGGTTTAAGGTATTCTTCCTTCAGCTAAAACATGCATGTGGAACCTAGAGTATGATCAACCATGTGATCGGGAGACGTGTTCAAATATGTCTCAGTTTTCGTACCCTGGTACTCGGGTGCAACATTCCAGACGCTTTACTAACACCCTCCCGACTTGGAGAGTCAGTCCCTTTAACCTCCTGTTTGGCCCAGTTTGCAATTTCTGCGGAAGATGAACAGGAATAGCGAGAACCAATGAGAGACTAGCTGGAAGGTGTCTGGACGGGCAAATTTAACTCTCATTTCCCACCAGGAAGAGGAATTAACCAAAGGCTCAGCGTCCCGTGCCGGAACCAGATTAGGGCCTGAAGCCATCCTGCGGTGTTGCGGCCAGCTCAAAAGAAAGCGAGTTGAAGAAAGGAGCTCAGGGGCACTGTAATTCACAAACCTGCAGAGTTATAAATGACAGCTATCGTCCAAAAATATACTGAAGTAAGGCTGCAAAGAGGACTTGAAAGCGGGGCAGAATTGCAGGAAACCGATTTCAGGAGGCAGACTGGAATTGCATTGAAAGCATAGGAAAAGAGGCAGAACGTCCACAATGATGCACTTGGCCAAAAAGGGCGTATGCGTTTTTTCCTGAATATATTCAGGAAAAAACGCATACGCCCTTTTTGGCCAACCAAGCAAGCTTGCAAAGGAAATCTGCACTACAATGAAGTCTCACTTCCTCCCGGTCAAAAGGGCCATCTGAAAAAAGTGTAAAATCCAGAAAGGCAGGACAGGCCATGGAGAACTGGGAGCCTTGTTATGCTGATGGGCGGGATGTAAATTGCCAACAGACACTCGGGAGAAGTGTATGGTGTTTCCTGAAACATCTAAAAAACAAAGCAACAGAGCCTAGGGCACTTCCACTTATGGTCCTATAGCTTAGGGAAATTAAAATCAAAAAGACACAGCCACCCCAAAGTTTGGGACGCCTCTGTTTACAAGAACCTCGTTTACCGTACAAGTTCAACATCGCAGAAAGTGAAAAATGGATAAAGAAGTTGTGGTATTTACTTACAAAGCAATATCACTCAGCAATGAAATCTATGTCATCAGGCCCTTAGCAGCACAATGAGTGGATTCAGGTATGATGATTCTAACTGAAATAAGTCACACAGAAAAAGAAACATCATAAGATATCAGTAATACACGGAATGTAAACTTGGCTACACAGGAACTGAATTACAGAACAGAACAGGGTCTCAAATTTAGAAAACCAACTTATGCTTGCTTAAGGGGAAAGGTGACTTGGGGTGCTGCATAAAACCAGAGATTGAAATGAACACAGATAAAGTTCCTTAAGCCAAATATGGAATAGACAAGAGCTACTCCTTGCTCAACGAAATGGACTCAACACCGCATATTAAATGCCTAAGAATGTACCTGACTAGTAAGTATCTTAAAACCTATGGATTGCTATGTCTCCGAAAGAGAATCAAGCATGTGTACAGGGGCATAAACGCAGCAGTGATAGGATTGGAGAGGTTCGGTGAGCAAATGAAGACCCTTTGAAGTCATATTGCATGGTACCCATTCCACGGGTTTCAACTACCCAGGTTTAAGGTATTCTTCCTTCAGCTAAAACATGCATGTGGAACCTAGAGTATGATCAACCATGTGATCGGGAGACGTGTTCAAATATGTCTCAGTTTTCGTACCCTGGTACTCGGGTGCAACATTCCAGACGCTTTACTAACACCCTCCTGACTTGGAGAGTCAGTCCCTTTAACCTCCTGTTTGGCCCAGTTTGCAATTTCTGCGGAAGATGAACAGGAATAGCGAGAACCAATGAGAGACTAGCTGGAGGTGTCTGGACGGGCAAATTTAACTCTCATTTCCCACCAGGAAGAGGAATTAACCAAAGGCTCAGCGTGCCGTGCCGGAACCAGATTAGGGCCTGAAGCCATCCTGCGGTGTTGCGGCCAGCTCAAAAGAAAGCGAGTTGAAGAAAGGAGCTCAGGGGCACTGTAATTCACAAACCTGCAGAGTTATAAATGACAGCTATCGTCCAAAAATATACTGAAGTAAGGCTGCCAAGAGGACTTGAAAGCGGGGCAGAATTGCAGGAAACCGATTTCAGGAGGTAGACTGGAATTGCATTGAAAGCATAGGAAAAGAGGCAGAACGTCCACAATGATGCACTTGGCCAAAAAGGGCGTATGCGTTTTTTCCTGAATATATTCAGGAAAAAACGCATACGCCCTTTTTGGCCAACCAAGCAAGCTTGCAAAGGAAATCTGCACTACAATGAAGTCTCACTTCCCCCCGGTCAAAAGGGCCATCTGAAAAAAGTGTAAAATCCAGAAAGACAGGACAGGCCATGGAGAACTGGGAGCCTTGTTATGCTGATGGGCGGGATGTAAATTGCCAACAGACACTCGGGAGAAGTGTATGGTGTTTCCTGAAACATCTAAAAAACAAAGCAACAGAGCCTAGGGCACTTCCACTTATGGTCCTATAGCTTAGGGAAATTAAAATCAAAAAGACACAGCCACCCCAAAGTTTGGGACGCCTCTGTTTACAAGAACCTCGTTTACAGTACAAGTTCAACATCGCAGAAAGTGAAAAATGGATAAAGAAGTTGTGGTATTTACTTACAAAGCAATATCATTCAGCAATGAAATCTATGTCATCAGGCCCTTAGCAGCACAATGAGTGGATTCAGGTATGATGATTCTAACTGAAATAAGTCACACAGAAAAAGAACCATCATAAGATATCAGTAATACACGGAATGTAAACTTGGCTACACAGGAACTGAATTACAGAACAGAACAGGGTCTCAAATTTAGAAAACCAACTTATGCTTGCTTAAGGGTAAAGGTGAGTTGGGGTGCTGCATAAAACCAGAGATTGAAATGAACACAGATAAAGTTCCTTAAGCCAAATATGGAATAGACAAGAGCTACTCCTTGCTCAACGAAATGGACTCAACACCGCATATTAAATGCCTAAGAATGTACCTGACTAGTAAGTATCTTAAAACCTATGGATTGCTATGTCTCCGAAAGAGAATCAAGCATGTGTACAGGGGCATAAACGCAGCAGTGATAGGATTGGAGAGGTTCGGTGAGCAAATGAAGACCCTTTGAAGTCATATTGCATGGTACCCATTCCACGGGTTTCAACTACCCAGGTTTAAGGTATTCTTCCTTCAGCTAAAACATGCATGTGGAACCTAGAGTATGATCAACCATGTGATCGGGAGACGTGTTCAAATATGTCTCAGTTTTCGTACCCTGGTACTCGGGTGCAACATTCCAGACGCTTTACTAACACCCTCCCGACTTGGAGAGTCAGTCCCTTTAACCTCCTGTTTGGCCCAGTTTGCAATTTCTGCGGAAGATGAACAGGAATAGCGAGAACCAATGAGAGACTAGATGGAGGTGTCTGGACGGGCAAATTTAACTCTCATTTCCCACCAGGAAGAGGAATTAACCAAAGGCTCAGCGTGCCGTGCCGGAACCAGATTAGGGCCTGAAGCCATCCTGCGGTGTTGCGGCCAGCTCAAAAGAAAGCGAGTTGAAGAAAGGAGCTCAGGGGCACTGTAATTCACAAACCTGCAGAGTTATAAATGACAGCTATCGTCCAAAAATATACTGAAGTAAGGCTGCCAAGAGGACTTGAAAGCGGGACAGAATTGCAGGAAACCGATTTCAGGAGGTAGACTGGAATTGCATTGAAAGCATAGGAAAAGAGGCAGAACGTCCACAATGATGCACTTGGCCAAAAAGGGCGTATGTGTTTTTTCCTGAATATATTCAGGAAAAAACGCATACGCCCTTTTTGGCCAACCAAGCAAGCTTGCAAAGGAAATCTGCACTACAATGAAGTCTCACTTCCCCCCGGTCAAAAGGGCCATCTGAAAAAAGTGTAAAATCCAGAAAGGCAGGACAGGCCATGGAGAACTGGGAGCCTTGTTATGCTGATGGGCGGGATGTAAATTGCCAACAGACACTCGGGAGAAGTGTATGGTGTTTCCTGAAACATCTAAAAAACAAAGCAACAGAGCCTAGGGCACTTCCACTTATGGTCCTATAGCTTAGGGAAATTAAAATCAAAAAGACACAGCCACCCCAAAGTTTGGGACGCCTCTGTTTACAAGAACCTCGTTTACAGTACAAGTTCAACATCGCAGAAAGTGAAAAATGGATAAAGAAGTTGTGGTATTTACTTACAAAGCAATATCACTCAGCAATGAAATCTATGTCATCAGGCCCTTAGCAGCACAATGAATGGATTCAGGTATGATGATTCTAACTGAAATAAGTCACACAGAAAAAGAAACATCATAAGATATCAGTAATACACGGAATGTAAACTTGGCTACACAGGAACTGAATTACAGAACAGAACAGGGTCTCAAATTTAGAAAACCAACTTATGCTTGCTTAAGGGGAAAGGTGAGTTGGGGTGCTGCATAAAACCAGAGATTGAAATGAGCACAGATAAAGTTCCTTAAGCCAAATATGGAATAGACAAGAGCTACTCCTTGCTCAACGAAATGGACTCAACACCGCATATTAAATGCCTAAGAATGTACCTGACAAGTAAGTATCTTAAAACCTATGGATTGCTATGTCTCCGAAAGAGAATCAAGCATGTGTACAGGGGCATAAACGCAGCAGTGATAGGATTGGAGAGGTTCGGTGAGCAAATGAAGACCCTTTGAAGTCATATTGCATGGTACCCATTCCACGGGTTTCAACTACCCAGGTTTAAGGTATTCTTCCTTCAGCTAAAACATGCATGTGGAACCTAGAGTATGATCAACCATGTGATCGGGAGACGTGTTCAAATATGTCTCAGTTTTCGTACCCTGGTACTCGGGTGCAACATTCCAGACGCTTTACTAACACCCTCCCGACTTGGAGAGTCAGTCCCTTTAACCTCCTGTTTGGCCCAGTTTGCAATTTCTGCGGAAGATGAACAGGAATAGCGAGAACCAATGAGAGACTAGCTGGAGGTGTCTGGACGGGCAAATTTAACTCTCATTTCCCACCAGGAAGAGGAATTAACCAAAGGCTCAGCGTGCCGTGCCGGAACCAGATTAGGGCCTGAAGCCATCCTGCGGTGTTGCGGCCAGCTCAAAAGAAAGCGAGTTGAAGAAAGGAGCTCAGGGGCACTGTAATTCACAAACCTGCAGAGTTATAAATGACAGCTATCGTCCAAAAATATACTGAAGTAAGGCTGCCAAGAGGACTTGAAAGCGGGGCAGAATTGCAGGAAACCGATTTCAGGAGGTAGACTGGAATTGCATTGAAAGCATAGGAAAAGAGGCAGAACGTCCACAATGATGCACTTGGCCAAAAAGGGCGTATGCGTTTTTTCCTGAATATATTCAGGAAAAAACGCATACGCCCTTTTTGGCCAACCAAGCAAGCTTGCAAAGGAAATCTGCACTACAATGAAGTCTCACTTCCCCCCGGTCAAAAGGGCCATCTGAAAAAAGTGTAAAATCCAGAAAGGCAGGACAGGCCATGGAGAACTGGGAGCCTTGTTATGCTGATGGGCGGGATGTAAATTGCCAACAGACACTCGGGAGAAGTGTATGGTGTTTCCTGAAACATCTAAAAAACAAAGCAACAGAGCCTAGGGCACTTCCACTTATGGTCCTATAGCTTAGGGAAATTAAAATCAAAAAGACACAGCCACCCCAAAGTTTGGGACGCCTCTGTTTACAAGAACCTCGTTTACAGTACAAGTTCAACATCGCAGAAAGTGAAAAATGGATAAAGAAGTTGTGGTATTTACTTACAAAGCAATATCACTCAGCAATGAAATCTATGTCATCAGGCCCTTAGCAGCACAATGAGTGGATTCAGGTATGATGATTCTAACTGAAATAAGTCACACCGAAAAAGAAACATCATAAGATATCAGTAATACACGGAATGTAAACTTGGCTACACAGGAACTGAATTACAGAACAGAACAGGGTCTCAAATTTAGAAAACCAACTTATGCTTGCTTAAGGGTAAAGGTGAGTTGGGGTGCTGCATAAAACCAGAGATTGAAATGAGCACAGATAAAGTTCCTTAAGCCAAATATGGAATAGACAAGAGCTACTCCTTGCTCAACGAAATGGACTCAACACCGCATATTAAATGCCTAAGAATGTACCTGACTAGTAAGTATCTTAAAACCTATGGATTGCTATGTCTCCGAAAGAGAATCAAGCATGTGTACAGGGGCATAAACGCAGCAGTGATAGGATTGGAGAGGTTCGGTGAGCAAATGAAGACCCTTTGAAGTCATATTGCATGGTACCCATTCCACGGGTTTCAACTACCCAGGTTTAAGGTATTCTTCCTTCAGCTAAAACATGCATGTGGAACCTAGAGTATGATCAACCATGTGATCGGGAGACGTGTTCAAATATGTCTCAGTTTTCGTACCCTGGTACTCGGGTGCAACATTCCAGACGCTTTACTAACACCCTCCCGACTTGGAGAGTCAGTCCCTTTAACCTCCTGTTTGGCCCAGTTTGCAATTTCTGCGGAAGATGAACAGGAATAGCGAGAACCAATGAGAGACTAGCTGGAGGTGTCTGGACGGGCAAATTTAACTCTCATTTCCCACCAGGAAGAGGAATTAACCAAAGGCTCAGCGTGCCGTGCCGGAACCAGATTAGGGCCTGAAGCCATCCTGCGGTGTTGCGGCCAGCTCAAAAGAAAGCGAGTTGAAGAAAGGAGCTCAGGGGCACTGTAATTCACAAACCTGCAGAGTTATAAATGACAGCTATCGTCCAAAAATATACTGAAGTAAGGCTGCCAAGAGGACTTGAAAGCGGGGCAGAATTGCAGGAAACCGATTTCAGGAGGTAGACTGGAATTGCATTGAAAGCATAGGAAAAGAGGCAGAACGTCCACAATGATGCACTTGGCCAAAAAGGGCGTATGCGTTTTTTCCTGAATATATTCAGGAAAAAACGCATACGCCCTTTTTGGCCAACCAAGCAAGCTTGCAAAGGAAATCTGCACTACAATGAAGTCTCACTTCCCCCCGGTCAAAAGGGCCATCTGAAAAAAGTGTAAAATCCAGAAAGGCAGGACAGGCCATGGAGAACTGGGAGCCTTGTTATGCTGATGGGCGGGATGTAAATTGCCAACAGACACTCGGGAGAAGTGTATGGTGTTTCCTGAAACATCTAAAAAACAAAGCAACAGAGCCTAGGGCACTTCCACTTATGGTCCTATAGCTTAGGGAAATTAAAATCAAAAAGACACAGCCACCCCAAAGTTTGGGACGCCTCTGTTTACAAGAACCTCGTTTACCGTACAAGTTCAACATCGCAGAAAGTGAAAAATGGATAAAGAAGTTGTGGTATTTACTTACAAAGCAATATCACTCAGCAATGAAATCTATGTCATCAGGCCCTTAGCAGCACAATGAGTGGCTTCAGGTATGATGATTCTAACTGAAATAAGTCACACAGAAAAAGAAACATCATAAGATATCAGTAATACACGGAATGTAAACTTGGCTACACAGGAACTGAATTACAGAACAGAACAGGGTCTCAAATTTAGAAAACCAACTTATGCTTGCTTAAGGGGAAAGGTGAGTTGGGGTGCTGCATAAAACCAGAGATTGAAATGAGCACAGATAAAGTTCCTTAAGCCAAATATGGAATAGACAAGAGCTACTCCTTGCTCAACGAAATGGACTCAACACCGCATATTAAATGCCTAAGAATGTACCTGACTAGTAAGTATCTTAAAACCTATGGATTGCTATGTCTCCGAAAGAGAATCAAGCATGTGTACAGGGGCATAAACGCAGCAGTGATAGGATTGGAGAGGTTCGGTGAGCAAATGAAGACCCTCTGAAGTCATATTGCGTGGTACCCATTCCACGGGTTTCAACTACCCAGGTTTAAGGTATTCTTCCTTCAGCTAAAACATGCATGTGGAACCTAGAGTATGATCAACCATGTGATCGGGAGACGTGTTCAAATATGTCTCAGTTTTCGTACCCTGGTACTCGGGTGCAACATTCCAGACGCTTTACTAACACCCTCCCGACTTGGAGAGTCAGTCCCTTTAACCTCCTGTTTGGCCCAGTTTGCAATTTCTGCGGAAGATGAACAGGAATAGCGAGAACCAATGAGAGACTAGCTGGAGGTGTCTGGACGGGCAAATTTAACTCTCATTTCCCACCAGGAAGAGGAATTAACCAAAGGCTCAGCGTGCCGTGCCGGAACCAGATTAGGGCCTGAAGCCATCCTGCGGTGTTGCGGCCAGCTCAAAAGAAAGCGAGTTGAAGAAAGGAGCTCAGGGGCACTGTAATTCACAAACCTGCAGAGTTATAAATGACAGCTATCGTCCAAAAATATACTGAAGTAAGGCTGCCAAGAGGACTTGAAAGCGGGGCAGAATTGCAGGAAACCGATTTCAGGAGGTAGACTGGAATTGCATTGAAAGCATAGGAAAAGAGGCAGAACGTCCACAATGATGCACTTGGCCAAAAAGGGCGTATGCGTTTTTTCCTGAATATATTCAGGAAAAAACGCATACGCCCTTTTTGGCCAACCAAGCAAGCTTGCAAAGGAAATCTGCACTACAATGAAGTCTCACTTCCCCCCGGTCAAAAGGGCCATCTGAAAAAAGTGTAAAATCCAGAAAGGCAGGACAGGCCATGGAGAACTGGGAGCCTTGTTATGCTGATGGGCGGGATGTAAATTGCCAACAGACACTCGGGAGAAGTGTATGGTGTTTCCTGAAACATCTAAAAAACAAAGCAACAGAGCCTAGGGCACTTCCACTTATGGTCCTATAGCTTAGGGAAATTAAAATCAAAAAGACACAGCCACCCCAAAGTTTGGGACGCCTCTGTTTACAAGAACCTCGTTTACTGTACAAGTTCAACATCGCAGAAAGTGAAAAATGGATAAAGAAGTTGTGGTATTTACTTACAAAGCAATATCACTCAGCAATGAAATCTATGTCATCAGGCCCTTAGCAGCACAATGAGTGGATTCAGGTATGATGATTCTAACTGAAATAAGTCACACCGAAAAAGAAACATCATAAGATATCAGTAATACACGGAATGTAAACTTGGCTACACAGGAACTGAATTACAGAACAGAACAGGGTCTCAAATTTAGAAAACCAACTTATGCTTGCTTAAGGGTAAAGGTGAGTTGGGGTGCTGCATAAAACCAGAGATTGAAATGAGCACAGATAAAGTTCCTTAAGCCAAATATGGAATAGACAAGAGCTACTCCTTGCTCAACGAAATGGACTCAACACCGCATATTAAATGCCTAAGAATGTACCTGACTAGTAAGTATCTTAAAACCTATGGATTGCTATGTCTCCGAAAGAGAATCAAGCATGTGTACAGGGGCATAAACGCAGCAGTGATAGGATTGGAGAGGTTCGGTGAGCAAATGAAGACCCTTTGAAGTCATATTGCATGGTACCCATTCCACGGGTTTCAACTACCCAGGTTTAAGGTATTCTTCCTTCAGCTAAAACATGCATGTGGAACCTAGAGTATGATCAACCATGTGATCGGGAGACGTGTTCAAATATGTCTCAGTTTTCGTACCCTGGTACTCGGGTGCAACATTCCAGACGCTTTACTAACACCCTCCCGACTTGGAGAGTCAGTCCCTTTAACCTCCTGTTTGGCCCAGTTTGCAATTTCTGCGGAAGATGAACAGGAATAGCGAGAACCAATGAGAGACTAGCTGGAGGTGTCTGGACGGGCAAATTTAACTCTCATTTCCCACCAGGAAGAGGAATTAACCAAAGGCTCAGCGTGCCGTGCCGGAACCAGATTAGGGCCTGAAGCCATCCTGCGGTGTTGCGGCCAGCTCAAAAGAAAGCGAGTTGAAGAAAGGAGCTCAGGGGCACTGTAATTCACAAACCTGCAGAGTTATAAATGACAGCTATCGTCCAAAAATATACTGAAGTAAGGCTGCCAAGAGGACTTGAAAGCGGGGCAGAATTGCAGGAAACCGATTTCAGGAGGTAGACTGGAATTGCATTGAAAGCATAGGAAAAGAGGCAGAACGTCCACAATGATGCACTTGGCCAAAAAGGGCGTATGCGTTTTTTCCTGAATATATTCAGGAAAAAACGCATACGCCCTTTTTGGCCAACCAAGCAAGCTTGCAAAGGAAATCTGCACTACAATGAAGTCTCACTTCCCCCCGGTCAAAAGGGCCATCTGAAAAAAGTGTAAAATCCAGAAAGGCAGGACAGGCCATGGAGAACTGGGAGCCTTGTTATGCTGATGGGCGGGATGTAAATTGCCAACAGACACTCGGGAGAAGTGTATGGTGTTTCCTGAAACATCTAAAAAACAAAGCAACAGAGCCTAGGGCACTTCCACTTATGGTCCTATAGCTTAGGGAAATTAAAATCAAAAAGACACAGCCACCCCAAAGTTTGGGACGCCTCTGTTTACAAGAACCTCGTTTACCGTACAAGTTCAACATCGCAGAAAGTGAAAAATGGATAAAGAAGTTGTGGTATTTACTTACAAAGCAATATCACTCAGCAATGAAATCTATGTCATCAGGCCCTTAGCAGCACAATGAGTGGCTTCAGGTATGATGATTCTAACTGAAATAAGTCACACAGAAAAAGAAACATCATAAGATATCAGTAATACACGGAATGTAAACTTGGCTACACAGGAACTGAATTACAGAACAGAACAGGGTCTCAAATTTAGAAAACCAACTTATGCTTGCTTAAGGGGAAAGGTGAGTTGGGGTGCTGCATAAAACCAGAGATTGAAATGAGCACAGATAAAGTTCCTTAAGCCAAATATGGAATAGACAAGAGCTACTCCTTGCTCAACGAAATGGACTCAACACCGCATATTAAATGCCTAAGAATGTACCTGACTA
This sequence comes from Pseudorca crassidens, assembly GCF_039906515.1. NCBI lineage: Eukaryota > Metazoa > Chordata > Mammalia > Artiodactyla > Delphinidae > Pseudorca > Pseudorca crassidens. The sequence continues at coordinate 1,985,333 of NW_027136314.1, read as the reverse complement.
GTAAGTATCTTAAAACCTATGGATTGCTATGTCTCCGAAAGAGAATCAAGCATGTGTACAGGGGCATAAACGCAGCAGTGATAGGATTGGAGAGGTTCGGTGAGCAAATGAAGACCCTCTGAAGTCATATTGCGTGGTACCCATTCCACGGGTTTCAACTACCCAGGTTTAAGGTATTCTTCCTTCAGCTAAAACATGCATGTGGAACCTAGAGTATGATCAACCATGTGATCGGGAGACGTGTTCAAATATGTCTCAGTTTTCGTACCCTGGTACTCGGGTGCAACATTCCAGATGCTTTACTAACACCCTCCCGACTTGGAGAGTCAGTCCCTTTAACCTCCTGTTTGGCCCAGTTTGCAATTTCTGCGGAAGATGAACAGGAATAGCGAGAACCAATGAGAGACTAGCTGGAGGTGTCTGGACGGGCAAATTTAACTCTCATTTCCCACCAGGAAGAGGAATTAACCAAAGGCTCAGCGTGCCGTGCCGGAACCAGATTAGGGCCTGAAGCCATCCTGCGGTGTTGCGGCCAGCTCAAAAGAAAGCGAGTTGAAGAAAGGAGCTCAGGGGCACTGTAATTCACAAACCTGCAGAGTTATAAATGACAGCTATCGTCCAAAAATATACTGAAGTAAGGCTGCCAAGAGGACTTGAAAGCGGGGCAGAATTGCAGGAAACCGATTTCAGGAGGTAGACTGGAATTGCATTGAAAGCATAGGAAAAGAGGCAGAACGTCCACAATGATGCACTTGGCCAAAAAGGGCGTATGCGTTTTTTCCTGAATATATTCAGGAAAAAACGCATACGCCCTTTTTGGCCAACCAAGCAAGCTTGCAAAGGAAATCTGCACTACAATGAAGTCTCACTTCCCCCCGGTCAAAAGGGCCATCTGAAAAAAGTGTAAAATCCAGAAAGGCAGGACAGGCCATGGAGAACTGGGAGCCTTGTTATGCTGATGGGCGGGATGTAAATTGCCAACAGACACTCGGGAGAAGTGTATGGTGTTTCCTGAAACATCTAAAAAACAAAGCAACAGAGCCTAGGGCACTTCCACTTATGGTCCTATAGCTTAGGGAAATTAAAATCAAAAAGACACAGCCACCCCAAAGTTTGGGACGCCTCTGTTTACAAGAACCTCGTTTACTGTACAAGTTCAACATCGCAGAAAGTGAAAAATGGATAAAGAAGTTGTGGTATTTACTTACAAAGCAATATCACTCAGCAATGAAATCTATGTCATCAGGCCCTTAGCAGCACAATGAGTGGATTCAGGTATGATGATTCTAACTGAAATAAGTCACACCGAAAAAGAAACATCATAAGATATCAGTAATACACGGAATGTAAACTTGGCTACACAGGAACTGAATTACAGAACAGAACAGGGTCTCAAATTTAGAAAACCAACTTATGCTTGCTTAAGGGTAAAGGTGAGTTGGGGTGCTGCATAAAACCAGAGATTGAAATGAGCACAGATAAAGTTCCTTAAGCCAAATATGGAATAGACAAGAGCTACTCCTTGCTCAACGAAATGGACTCAACACCGCATATTAAATGCCTAAGAATGTACCTGACTAGTAAGTATCTTAAAACCTATGGATTGCTATGTCTCCGAAAGAGAATCAAGCATGTGTACAGGGGCATAAACGCAGCAGTGATAGGATTGGAGAGGTTCGGTGAGCAAATGAAGACCCTTTGAAGTCATATTGCATGGTACCCATTCCACGGGTTTCAACTACCCAGGTTTAAGGTATTCTTCCTTCAGCTAAAACATGCATGTGGAACCTAGGGTATGATCAACCATGTGATCGGGAGACGTGTTCAAATATGTCTCAGTTTTCGTACCCTGGTACTCGGGTGCAACATTCCAGACGCTTTACTAACACCCTCCCGACTTGGAGAGTCAGTCCCTTTAACCTCCTGTTTGGCCCAGTTTGCAATTTCTGCGGAAGATGAACAGGAATAGCGAGAACCAATGAGAGACTAGCTGGAAGGTGTCTGGACGGGCAAATTTAACTCTCATTTCCCACCAGGAAGAGGAATTAACCAAAGGCTCAGCGTGCCGTGCCGGAACCAGATTAGGGCCTGAAGCCATCCTGCGGTGTTGCGGCCAGCTCAAAAGAAAGCGAGTTGAAGAAAGGAGCTCAGGGGCACTGTAATTCACAAACCTGCAGAGTTATAAATGACAGCTATCGTCCAAAAATATACTGAAGTAAGGCTGCCAAGAGGACTTGAAAGCGGGGCAGAATTGCAGGAAACCGATTTCAGGAGGCAGACTGGAATTGCATTGAAAGCATAGGAAAAGAGGCAGAACGTCCACCATGATGCACTTGGCCAAAAAGGGCGTATGCGTTTTTTCCTGAATATATTCAGGAAAAAACGCATACGCCCTTTTTGGCCAACCAAGCAAGCTTGCAAAGGAAATCTGCACTACAATGAAGTCTCACTTCCCCCCGGTCAAAAGGGCCATCTGAAAAAAGTGTAAAATCCAGAAAGGCAGGACAGGCCATGGAGAACTGGGAGCCTTGTTATGCTGATGGGCGGGATGTAAATTGCCAACAGACACTCGGGAGAAGTGTATGGTGTTTCCTGAAACATCTAAAAAACAAAGCAACAGAGCCTAGGGCACTTCCACTTATGGTCCTATAGATTAGGGAAATTAAAATCAAAAAGACACAGCCACCCCAAAGTTTGGGACGCCTCTGTTTACAAGAACCTCGTTTACAGTACAAGTTCAACATCGCAGAAAGTGAAAAATGGATAAAGAAGTTGTGGTATTTACTTACAAAGCAATATCACTCAGCAATGAAATCTATGTCATCAGGCCCTTAGCAGCACAATGAGTGGATTCAGGTATGATGATTCTAACTGAAATAAGTCACACAGAAAAAGAAACATCATAAGATATCAGTAATACACGGAATGTAAACTTGGCTACACAGGAACTGAATTACAGAACAGAACAGGGTCTCAAATTTAGAAAACCAACTTATGCTTGCTTAAGGGGAAAGGTGACTTGGGGTGCTGCATAAAACCAGAGATTGAAATGAGCACAGATAAAGTTCCTTAAGCCAAATATGGAATAGACAAGAGCTACTCCTTGCTCAACGAAATGGACTCAACACCGCATATTAAACGCCTAAGAATGTACCTGACTAGTAAGTATCTTAAAACCTATGGATTGCTATGTCTCCGAAAGAGAATCAAGCATGTGTACAGGGGCATAAACGCAGCAGTGATAGGATTGGAGAGGTTCGGTGAGCAAATGAAGACCCTTTGAAGTCATATTGCATGGTACCCATTCCACGGGTTTCAACTACCCAGGTTTAAGGTATTCTTCCTTCAGCTAAAACATGCATGTGGAACCTAGAGTATGATCAACCATGTGATCGGGAGACGTGTTCAAATATGTCTCAGTTTTCGTACCCTGGTACTCGGGTGCAACATTCCAGACGCTTTACTAACACCCTCCCGACTTGGAGAGTCAGTCCCTTTAACCTCCTGTTTGGCCCAGTTTGCAATTTCTGCGGAAGATGAACAGGAATAGCGAGAACCAATGAGAGACTAGCTGGAGGTGTCTGGACGGGCAAATTTAACTCTCATTTCCCACCAGGAAGAGGAATTATCCAAAGGCTCAGCGTGCCGTGCCGGAACTAGATTAGGGCCTGAAGCCATCCTGCGGTGTTGCGGCCAGCTCAAAAGAAAGCGAGTTGAAGAAAGGAGCTCAGGGGCACTGTAATTCACAAACCTGCAGAGTTATAAATGACAGCTATCGTCCAAAAATATACTGAAGTAAGGCTGCCAAGAGGACTTGAAAGCGGGGCAGAATTGCAGGAAACCGATTTCAGGAGGTAGACTGGAATTGCATTGAAAGCATAGGAAAAGAGGCAGAACGTCCACAATGATGCACTTGGCCAAAAAGGGCGTATGCGTTTTTTCCTGAATATATTCAGGAAAAAACGCATACGCCCTTTTTGGCCAACCAAGCAAGCTTGCAAAGGAAATCTACACTACAATGAAGTCTCACTTCCCCCCGGTCAAAAGGGCCATCTGAAAAAAGTGTAAAATCCAGAAAGGCAGGACAGGCCATGGAGAACTGGGAGCCTTGTTATGCTGATGGGCGGGATGTAAATTGCCAACAGACACTCGGGAGAAGTGTATGGTGTTTCCTGAAACATCTAAAAAACAAAGCAACAGAGCCTAGGGCACTTCCACTTATGGTCCTATAGCTTAGGGAAATTAAAATCAAAAAGACACAGCCACCCCAAAGTTTGGGACGCCTCTGTTTACAAGAACCTCGTTTACAGTACAAGTTCAACATCGCAGAAAGTGAAAAATGGATAAAGAAGTTGTGGTATTTACTTACAAAGCAATATCACTCAGCAATGAAATCTATGTCATCAGGCCCTTAGCAGCACAATGAGTGGATTCAGGTATGATGATTCTAACTGAAATAAGTCACACAGAAAAAGAAACATCATAAGATATCAGTAATACACGGAATGTAAACTTGGCTACACAGGAACTGAATTACAGAACAGAACAGGGTCTCAAATTTAGAAAACCAACTTATGCTTGCTTAAGGGTAAAGGTGAGTTGGGGTGCTGCATAAAACCAGAGATTGAAATGAGCACAGATAAAGTTCCTTAAGCCAAATATGGAATAGACAAGAGCTACTCCTTGCTCAACGAAATGGACTCAACACCGCATATTAAATGCCTAAGAATGTACCTGACTAGTAAGTATCTTAAAACCTATGGATTGCTATGTCTCCGAAAGAGAATCAAGCATGTGTACAGGGGCATAAACGCAGCAGTGATAGGATTGGAGAGGTTCGGTGAGCAAATGAAGACCCTTTGAAGTCATATTGCATGGTACCCATTCCACGGGTTTCAACTACCCAGGTTTAAGGTATTCTTCCTTCAGCTAAAACATGCATGTGGAACCTAGAGTATGATCAACCATGTGATCGGGAGACGTGTTCAAATATGTCTCAGTTTTCGTACCCTGGTACTCGGGTGCAACATTCCAGACGCTTTACTAACACCCTCCCGACTTGGAGAGTCAGTCCCTTTAACCTCCTGTTTGGCCCAGTTTGCAATTTCTGCGGAAGATGAACAGGAATAGCGAGAACCAATGAGAGACTAGCTGGAAGGTGTCTGGACGGGCAAATTTAACTCTCATTTCCCACCAGGAAGAGGAATTAACCAAAGGCTCAGCGTGCCGTGCCGGAACCAGATTAGGGCCTGAAGCCATCCTGCGGTGTTGCGGCCAGCTCAAAAGAAAGCGAGTTGAAGAAAGGAGCTCAGGGGCACTGTAATTCACAAACCTGCAGAGTTATAAATAACAGCTATCGTCCAAAAATATACTGAAGTAAGGCTGCCAAGAGGACTTGAAAGCGGGGCAGAATTGCAGGAAACCGATTTCAGGAGGCAGACTGGAATTGCATTGAAAGCATAGGAAAAGAGGCAGAACGTCCACAATGATGCACTTGGCCAAAAAGGGCGTATGCGTTTTTTCCTGAATATATTCAGGAAAAAACGCATACGCCCTTTTTGGCCAACCAAGCAAGCTTGCAAAGGAAATCTGCACTACAATGAAGTCTCACTTCCTCCCGGTCAAAAGGGCCATCTGAAAAAAGTGTAAAATCCAGAAAGGCAGGACAGGCCATGGAGAACTGGGAGCCTTGTTATGCTGATGGGCGGGATGTAAATTGCCAACAGACACTCGGGAGAAGTGTATGGTGTTTCCTGAAACATCTAAAAAACAAAGCAACAGAGCCTAGGGCACTTCCACTTATGGTCCTATAGCTTAGGGAAATTAAAATCAAAAAGACACAGCCACCCCAAAGTTTGGGACGCCTCTGTTTACAAGAACCTCGTTTACCGTACAAGTTCAACATCGCAGAAAGTGAAAAATGGATAAAGAAGTTGTGGTATTTACTTACAAAGCAATATCACTCAGCAATGAAATCTATGTCATCAGGCCCTTAGCAGCACAATGAGTGGATTCAGGTATGATGATTCTAACTGAAATAAGTCACACAGAAAAAGAAACATCATAAGATATCAGTAATACACGGAATGTAAACTTGGCTACACAGGAACTGAATTACAGAACAGAACAGGGTCTCAAATTTAGAAAACCAACTTATGCTTGCTTAAGGGGAAAGGTGAGTTGGGGTGCTGCATAAAACCAGAGATTGAAATGAGCACAGATAAAGTTCCTTAAGCCAAATATGGAATAGACAAGAGCTACTCCTTGCTCAACGAAATGGACTCAACACCGCATATTAAATGCCTAAGAATGTACCTGACTAGTAAGTATCTTAAAACCTATGGATTGCTATGTCTCCGAAAGAGAATCAAGCATGTGTACAGGGGCATAAACGCAGCAGTGATAGGATTGGAGAGGTTCGGTGAGCAAATGAAGACCCTTTGAAGTCATATTGCATGGTACCCATTCCACGGGTTTCAACTACCCAGGTTTAAGGTATTCTTCCTTCAGCTAAAACATGCATGTGGAACCTAGAGTATGATCAACCATGTGATCGGGAGACGTGTTCAAATATGTCTCAGTTTTCGTACCCTGGTACTCGGGTGCAACATTCCAGACGCTTTACTAACACCCTCCCGACTTGGAGAGTCAGTCCCTTTAACCTCCTGTTTGGCCCAGTTTGCAATTTCTGCGGAAGATGAACAGGAATAGCGAGAACCAATGAGAGACTAGCTGGAGGTGTCTGGACGGGCAAATTTAACTCTCATTTCCCACCAGGAAGAGGAATTAACCAAAGGCTCAGCGTGCCGTGCCGGAACCAGATTAGGGCCTGAAGCCATCCTGCGGTGTTGCGGCCAGCTCAAAAGAAAGCGAGTTGAAGAAAGGAGCTCAGGGGCACTGTAATTCACAAACCTGCAGAGTTATAAATGACAGCTATCGTCCAAAAATATACTGAAGTAAGGCTGCCAAGAGGACTTGAAAGCGGGGCAGAATTGCAGGAAACCGATTTCAGGAGGTAGACTGGAATTGCATTGAAAGCATAGGAAAAGAGGCAGAACGTCCACAATGATGCACTTGGCCAAAAAGGGCGTATGCGTTTTTTCCTGAATATATTCAGGAAAAAACGCATACGCCCTTTTTGGCCAACCAAGCAAGCTTGCAAAGGAAATCTACACTACAATGAAGTCTCACTTCCCCCCGGTCAAAAGGGCCATCTGAAAAAAGTGTAAAATCCAGAAAGGCAGGACAGGCCATGGAGAACTGGGAGCCTTGTTATGCTGATGGGCGGGATGTAAATTGCCAACAGACACTCGGGAGAAGTGTATGGTGTTTCCTGAAACATCTAAAAAACAAAGCAACAGAGCCTAGGGCACTTCCACTTATGGTCCTATAGCTTAGGGAAATTAAAATCAAAAAGACACAGCCACCCCAAAGTTTGGGACGCCTCTGTTTACAAGAACCTCGTTTACAGTACAAGTTCAACATCGCAGAAAGTGAAAAATGGATAAAGAAGTTGTGGTATTTACTTACAAAGCAATATCACTCAGCAATGAAATCTATGTCATCAGGCCCTTAGCAGCACAATGAGTGGATTCAGGTATGATGATTCTAACTGAAATAAGTCACACAGAAAAAGAACCATCATAAGATATCAGTAATACACGGAATGTAAACTTGGCTACACAGGAACTGAATTACAGAACAGAACAGGGTCTCAAATTTAGAAAACCAACTTATGCTTGCTTAAGGGGAAAGGTGAGTTGGGGTGCTGCATAAAACCAGAGATTGAAATGAGCACAGATAAAGTTCCTTAAGCCAAATATGGAATAGACAAGAGCTACTCCTTGCTCAACGAAATGGACTCAACACCGCATATTAAATGCCTAAGAATGTACCTGACTAGTAAGTATCTTAAAACCTATGGATTGCTATGTCTCCGAAAGAGAATCAAGCATGTGTACAGGGGCATAAACGCAGCAGTGATAGGATTGGAGAGGTTCGGTGAGCAAATGAAGACCCTTTGAAGTCATATTGCATGGTACCCATTCCACGGGTTTCAACTACCCAGGTTTAAGGTATTCTTCCTTCAGCTAAAACATGCATGTGGAACCTAGAGTATGATCAACCATGTGATCGGGAGACGTGTTCAAATATGTCTCAGTTTTCGTACCCTGGTACTCGGGTGCAACATTCCAGATGCTTTACTAACACCCTCCCGACTTGGAGAGTCAGTCCCTTTAACCTCCTGTTTGGCCCAGTTTGCAATTTCTGCGGAAGATGAACAGGAATAGCGAGAACCAATGAGAGACTAGCTGGAGGTGTCTGGACGGGCAAATTTAACTCTCATTTCCCACCAGGAAGAGGAATTAACCAAAGGCTCAGCGTGCCGTGCCGGAACCAGATTAGGGCCTGAAGCCATCCTGCGGTGTTGCGGCCAGCTCAAAAGAAAGCGAGTTGAAGAAAGGAGCTCAGGGGCACTGTAATTCACAAACCTGCAGAGTTATAAATGACAGCTATCGTCCAAAAATATACTGAAGTAAGGCTGCCAAGAGGACTTGAAAGCGGGGCAGAATTGCAGGAAACCGATTTCAGGAGGTAGACTGGAATTGCATTGAAAGCATAGGAAAAGAGGCAGAACGTCCACAATGATGCACTTGGCCAAAAAGGGCGTATGCGTTTTTTCCTGAATATATTCAGGAAAAAACGCATACGCCCTTTTTGGCCAACCAAGCAAGCTTGCAAAGGAAATCTGCACTACAATGAAGTCTCACTTCCCCCCGGTCAAAAGGGCCATCTGAAAAAAGTGTAAAATCCAGAAAGGCAGGACAGGCCATGGAGAACTGGGAGCCTTGTTATGCTGATGGGCGGGATGTAAATTGCCAACAGACACTCGGGAGAAGTGTATGGTGTTTCCTGAAACATCTAAAAAACAAAGCAACAGAGCCTAGGGCACTTCCACTTATGGTCCTATAGCTTAGGGAAATTAAAATCAAAAAGACACAGCCACCCCAAAGTTTGGGACGCCTCTGTTTACAAGAACCTCGTTTACAGTACAAGTTCAACATCGCAGAAAGTGAAAAATGGATAAAGAAGTTGTGGTATTTACTTACAAAGCAATATCACTCAGCAATGAAATCTATGTCATCAGGCCCTTAGCAGCACAATGAGTGGATTCAGGTATGATGATTCTAACTGAAATAAGTCACACAGAAAAAGAAACATCATAAGATATCAGTAATACACGGAATGTAAACTTGGCTACACAGGAACTGAATTACAGAACAGAACAGGGTCTCAAATTTAGAAAACCAACTTATGCTTGCTTAAGGGGAAAGGTGACTTGGGGTGCTGCATAAAACCAGAGATTGAAATGAACACAGATAAAGTTCCTTAAGCCAAATATGGAATAGACAAGAGCTACTCCTTGCTCAACGAAATGGACTCAACACCGCATATTAAATGCCTAAGAATGTACCTGACTAGTAAGTATCTTAAAACCTATGGATTGCTATGTCTCCGAAAGAGAATCAAGCATGTGTACAGGGGCATAAACGCAGCAGTGATAGGATTGGAGAGGTTCGGTGAGCAAATGAAGACCCTTTGAAGTCATATTGCATGGTACCCATTCCACGGGTTTCAACTACCCAGGTTTAAGGTATTCTTCCTTCAGCTAAAACATGCATGTGGAACCTAGAGTATGATCAACCATGTGATCGGGAGACGTGTTCAAATATGTCTCAGTTTTCGTACCCTGGTACTCGGGTGCAACATTCCAGACGCTTTACTAACACCCTCCCGACTTGGAGAGTCAGTCCCTTTAACCTCCTGTTTGGCCCAGTTTGCAATTTCTGCGGAAGATGAACAGGAATAGCGAGAACCAATGAGAGACTAGCTGGAAGGTGTCTGGACGGGCAAATTTAACTCTCATTTCCCACCAGGAAGAGGAATTAACCAAAGGCTCAGCGTCCCGTGCCGGAACCAGATTAGGGCCTGAAGCCATCCTGCGGTGTTGCGGCCAGCTCAAAAGAAAGCGAGTTGAAGAAAGGAGCTCAGGGGCACTGTAATTCACAAACCTGCAGAGTTATAAATGACAGCTATCGTCCAAAAATATACTGAAGTAAGGCTGCAAAGAGGACTTGAAAGCGGGGCAGAATTGCAGGAAACCGATTTCAGGAGGCAGACTGGAATTGCATTGAAAGCATAGGAAAAGAGGCAGAACGTCCACAATGATGCACTTGGCCAAAAAGGGCGTATGCGTTTTTTCCTGAATATATTCAGGAAAAAACGCATACGCCCTTTTTGGCCAACCAAGCAAGCTTGCAAAGGAAATCTGCACTACAATGAAGTCTCACTTCCTCCCGGTCAAAAGGGCCATCTGAAAAAAGTGTAAAATCCAGAAAGGCAGGACAGGCCATGGAGAACTGGGAGCCTTGTTATGCTGATGGGCGGGATGTAAATTGCCAACAGACACTCGGGAGAAGTGTATGGTGTTTCCTGAAACATCTAAAAAACAAAGCAACAGAGCCTAGGGCACTTCCACTTATGGTCCTATAGCTTAGGGAAATTAAAATCAAAAAGACACAGCCACCCCAAAGTTTGGGACGCCTCTGTTTACAAGAACCTCGTTTACCGTACAAGTTCAACATCGCAGAAAGTGAAAAATGGATAAAGAAGTTGTGGTATTTACTTACAAAGCAATATCACTCAGCAATGAAATCTATGTCATCAGGCCCTTAGCAGCACAATGAGTGGATTCAGGTATGATGATTCTAACTGAAATAAGTCACACAGAAAAAGAAACATCATAAGATATCAGTAATACACGGAATGTAAACTTGGCTACACAGGAACTGAATTACAGAACAGAACAGGGTCTCAAATTTAGAAAACCAACTTATGCTTGCTTAAGGGGAAAGGTGACTTGGGGTGCTGCATAAAACCAGAGATTGAAATGAACACAGATAAAGTTCCTTAAGCCAAATATGGAATAGACAAGAGCTACTCCTTGCTCAACGAAATGGACTCAACACCGCATATTAAATGCCTAAGAATGTACCTGACTAGTAAGTATCTTAAAACCTATGGATTGCTATGTCTCCGAAAGAGAATCAAGCATGTGTACAGGGGCATAAACGCAGCAGTGATAGGATTGGAGAGGTTCGGTGAGCAAATGAAGACCCTTTGAAGTCATATTGCATGGTACCCATTCCACGGGTTTCAACTACCCAGGTTTAAGGTATTCTTCCTTCAGCTAAAACATGCATGTGGAACCTAGAGTATGATCAACCATGTGATCGGGAGACGTGTTCAAATATGTCTCAGTTTTCGTACCCTGGTACTCGGGTGCAACATTCCAGACGCTTTACTAACACCCTCCCGACTTGGAGAGTCAGTCCCTTTAACCTCCTGTTTGGCCCAGTTTGCAATTTCTGCGGAAGATGAACAGGAATAGCGAGAACCAATGAGAGACTAGCTGGAAGGTGTCTGGACGGGCAAATTTAACTCTCATTTCCCACCAGGAAGAGGAATTAACCAAAGGCTCAGCGTCCCGTGCCGGAACCAGATTAGGGCCTGAAGCCATCCTGCGGTGTTGCGGCCAGCTCAAAAGAAAGCGAGTTGAAGAAAGGAGCTCAGGGGCACTGTAATTCACAAACCTGCAGAGTTATAAATGACAGCTATCGTCCAAAAATATACTGAAGTAAGGCTGCAAAGAGGACTTGAAAGCGGGGCAGAATTGCAGGAAACCGATTTCAGGAGGCAGACTGGAATTGCATTGAAAGCATAGGAAAAGAGGCAGAACGTCCACAATGATGCACTTGGCCAAAAAGGGCGTATGCGTTTTTTCCTGAATATATTCAGGAAAAAACGCATACGCCCTTTTTGGCCAACCAAGCAAGCTTGCAAAGGAAATCTACACTACAATGAAGTCTCACTTCCTCCCGGTCAAAAGGGCCATCTGAAAAAAGTGTAAAATCCAGAAAGGCAGGACAGGCCATGGAGAACTGGGAGCCTTGTTATGCTGATGGGCGGGATGTAAATTGCCAACAGACACTCGGGAGAAGTGTATGGTGTTTCCTGAAACATCTAAAAAACAAAGCAACAGAGCCTAGGGCACTTCCACTTATGGTCCTATAGCTTAGGGAAATTAAAATCAAAAAGACACAGCCACCCCAAAGTTTGGGACGCCTCTGTTTACAAGAACCTCGTTTACCGTACAAGTTCAACATCGCAGAAAGTGAAAAATGGATAAAGAAGTTGTGGTATTTACTTACAAAGCAATATCACTCAGCAATGAAATCTATGTCATCAGGCCCTTAGCAGCACAATGAGTGGATTCAGGTATGATGATTCTAACTGAAATAAGTCACACAGAAAAAGAACCATCATAAGATATCAGTAATACACGGAATGTAAACTTGGCTACACAGGAACTGAATTACAGAACAGAACAGGGTCTCAAATTTAGAAAACCAACTTATGCTTGCTTAAGGGGAAAGGTGACTTGGGGTGCTGCATAAAACCAGAGATTGAAATGAACACAGATAAAGTTCCTTAAGCCAAATATGGAATAGACAAGAGCTACTCCTTGCTCAACGAAATGGACTCAACACCGCATATTAAATGCCTAAGAATGTACCTGACTAGTAAGTATCTTAAAACCTATGGATTGCTATGTCTCCGAAAGAGAATCAAGCATGTGTACAGGGGCATAAACACAGCAGTGATAGGATTGGAGAGGTTCGGTGAGCAAATGAAGACCCTTTGAAGTCATATTGCATGGTACCCATTCCACGGGTTTCAACTACCCAGGTTTAAGGTATTCTTCCTTCAGCTAAAACATGCATGTGGAACCTAGAGTATGATCAACCATGTGATCGGGAGACGTGTTCAAATATGTCTCAGTTTTCGTACCCTGGTACTCGGGTGCAACATTCCAGACGCTTTACTAACACCCTCCCGACTTGGAGAGTCAGTCCCTTTAACCTCCTGTTTGGCCCAGTTTGCAATTTCTGCGGAAGATGAACAGGAATAGCGAGAACCAATGAGAGACTAGCTGGAGGTGTCTGGACGGGCAAATTTAACTCTCATTTCCCACCAGGAAGAGGAATTAACCAAAGGCTCAGCGTGCCGTGCCGGAACCAGATTAGGGCCTGAAGCCATCCTGCGGTGTTGCGGCCAGGTCACAAGAAAGCGAGTTGAAGAAAGGAGCTCAGGGGCACTGTAATTCACAAACCTGCAGAGTTATAAATGACAGCTATCGTCCAAAAATATACTGAAGTAAGGCTGCCAAGAGGACTTGAAAGCGGGGCAGAATTGCAGGAAACCGATTTCAGGAGGTAGACTGGAATTGCATTGAAAGCATAGGAAAAGAGGCAGAACGTCCACAATGATGCACTTGGCCAAAAAGGGCGTATGCGTTTTTTCCTGAATATATTCAGGAAAAAACGCATACGCCCTTTTTGGACAACCAAGCAAGCTTGCAAAGGAAATCTGCACTACAATGAAGTCTCACTTCCCCCCGGTCAAAAGGGCCATCTGAAAAAAGTGTAAAATCCAGAAAGACAGGACAGGCCATGGAGAACTGGGAGCCTTGTTATGCTGATGGGCGGGATGTAAATTGCCAACAGACACTCGGGAGAAGTGTATGGTGTTTCCTGAAACATCTAAAAAACAAAGCAACAGAGCCTAGGGCACTTCCACTTATGGTCCTATAGCTTAGGGAAATTAAAATCAAAAAGACACAGCCACCCCAAAGTTTGGGACGCCTCTGTTTACAAGAACCTCGTTTACAGTACAAGTTCAACATCGCAGAAAGTGAAAAATGGATAAAGAAGTTGTGGTATTTACTTACAAAGCAATATCATTCAGCAATGAAATCTATGTCATCAGGCCCTTAGCAGCACAATGAGTGGATTCAGGTATGATGATTCTAACTGAAATAAGTCACACAGAAAAAGAACCATCATAAGATATCAGTAATACACGGAATGTAAACTTGGCTACACAGGAACTGAATTACAGAACAGAACAGGGTCTCAAATTTAGAAAACCAACTTATGCTTGCTTAAGGGTAAAGGTGAGTTGGGGTGCTGCATAAAACCAGAGATTGAAATGAACACAGATAAAGTTCCTTAAGCCAAATATGGAATAGACAAGAGCTACTCCTTGCTCAACGAAATGGACTCAACACCGCATATTAAATGCCTAAGAATGTACCTGACTAGTAAGTATCTTAAAACCTATGGATTGCTATGTCTCCGAAAGAGAATCAAGCATGTGTACAGGGGCATAAACGCAGCAGTGATAGGATTGGAGAGGTTCGGTGAGCAAATGAAGACCCTTTGAAGTCATATTGCATGGTACCCATTCCACGGGTTTCAACTACCCAGGTTTAAGGTATTCTTCCTTCAGCTAAAACATGCATGTGGAACCTAGAGTATGATCAACCATGTGATCGGGAGACGTGTTCAAATATGTCTCAGTTTTCGTACCCTGGTACTCGGGTGCAACATTCCAGACGCTTTACTAACACCCTCCCGACTTGGAGAGTCAGTCCCTTTAACCTCCTGTTTGGCCCAGTTTGCAATTTCTGCGGAAGATGAACAGGAATAGCGAGAACCAATGAGAGACTAGCTGGAGGTGTCTGGACGGGCAAATTTAACTCTCATTTCCCACCAGGAAGAGGAATTAACCAAAGGCTCAGCGTGCCGTGCCGGAACCAGATTAGGGCCTGAAGCCATCCTGCGGTGTTGCGGCCAGCTCAAAAGAAAGCGAGTTGAAGAAAGGAGCTCAGGGGCACTGTAATTCACAAACCTGCAGAGTTATAAATGACAGCTATCGTCCAAAAATATACTGAAGTAAGGCTGCCAAGAGGACTTGAAAGCGGGGCAGAATTGCAGGAAACCGATTTCAGGAGGTAGACTGGAATTGCATTGAAAGCATAGGAAAAGAGGCAGAACGTCCACAATGATGCACTTGGCCAAAAAGGGCGTATGCGTTTTTTCCTGAATATATTCAGGAAAAAACGCATACGCCCTTTTTGGCCAACCAAGCAAGCTTGCAAAGGAAATCTGCACTACAATGAAGTCTCACTTCCTCCCGGTCAAAAGGGCCATCTGAAA
The DNA here is from genome assembly GCF_039906515.1 of Pseudorca crassidens. Lineage (NCBI taxonomy): Eukaryota > Metazoa > Chordata > Mammalia > Artiodactyla > Delphinidae > Pseudorca > Pseudorca crassidens. Next base: position 1,970,211 of record NW_027136314.1, on the reverse strand, counting down.
AAAGTGTAAAATCCAGAAAGGCAGGACAGGCCATGGAGAACTGGGAGCCTTGTTATGCTGATGGGCGGGATGTAAATTGCCAACAGACACTCGGGAGAAGTGTATGGTGTTTCCTGAAACATCTAAAAAACAAAGCAACAGAGCCTAGGGCACTTCCACTTATGGTCCTATAGCTTAGGGAAATTAAAATCAAAAAGACACAGCCACCCCAAAGTTTGGGACGCCTCTGTTTACAAGAACCTCGTTTACAGTACAAGTTCAACATCGCAGAAAGTGAAAAATGGATAAAGAAGTTGTGGTATTTACTTACAAAGCAATATCTCTCAGCAATGAAATCTATGTCATCAGGCCCTTAGCAGCACAATGAGTGGATTCAGGTATGATGATTCTAACTGAAATAAGTCACACAGAAAAAGAAACATCATAAGATATCAGTAATACATGGAATTTAAACTTGGCTACACAGGAACTGAATTACAGAACAGAACAGGGTCTCAAATTTAGAAAACCAACTTATGCTTGCTTAAGGGGAAAGGTGAGTTGGGGTGCTGCATAAAACCAGAGATTGAAATGAGCACAGATAAAGTTCCTTAAGCCAAATATGGAATAGACAAGAGCTACTCCTTGCTCAACGAAATGGACTCAACACCGCATATTAAATGCCTAAGAATGTACCTGACTAGTAAGTATCTTAAAACCTATGGATTGCTATGTCTCCGAAAGAGAATCAAGCATGTGTACAGGGGCATAAACGCAGCAGTGATAGGATTGGAGAGGTTCGGTGAGCAAATGAAGACCCTTTGAAGTCATATTGCATGGTACCCATTCCACGGGTTTCAACTACCCAGGTTTAACGTATTCTTCCTTCAGCTAAAACATGCATGTGGAACCTAGAGTATGATCAACCATGTGATCGGGAGACGTGTTCAAATATGTCTCAGTTTTCGTACCCTGGTACTCGGGTGCAACATTCCAGACGCTTTACTAACACCCTCCCGACTTGGAGAGTCAGTCCCTTTAACCTCCTGTTTGGCCCAGTTTGCAATTTCTGCGGAAGATGAACAGGAATAGCGAGAACCAATGAGAGACTAGCTGGAGGTGTCTGGACGGGCAAATTTAACTCTCATTTCCCACCAGGAAGAGGAATTAACCAAAGGCTCAGCGTGCCGTGCCGGAACCAGATTAGGGCCTGAAGCCATCCTGCGGTGTTGCGGCCAGCTCAAAAGAAAGCGAGTTGAAGAAAGGAGCTCAGGGGCACTGTAATTCACAAACCTGCAGAGTTATAAATGACAGCTATCGTCCAAAAATATACTGAAGTAAGGCTGCCAAGAGGACTTGAAAGCGGGGCAGAATTGCAGGAAACCGATTTCAGGAGGTAGACTGGAATTGCATTGAAAGCATAGGAAAAGAGGCAGAACGTCCACAATGATGCACTTGGCCAAAAAGGGCGTATGCGTTTTTTCCTGAATATATTCAGGAAAAAACGCATACGCCCTTTTTGGCCAACCAAGCAAGCTTGCAAAGGAAATCTGCACTACAATGAAGTCTCACTTCCCCCCGGTCAAAAGGGCCATCTGAAAAAAGTGTAAAATCCAGAAAGACAGGACAGGCCATGGAGAACCGGGAGCCTTGTTATGCTGATGGGCGGGATGTAAATTGCCAACAGACACTCGGGAGAAGTGTATGGTGTTTCCTGAAACATCTAAAAAACAAAGCAACAGAGCCTAGGGCACTTCCACTTATGGTCCTATAGCTTAGGGAAATTAAAATCAAAAAGACACAGCCACCCCAAAGTTTGGGACGCCTCTGTTTACAAGAACCTCGTTTACAGTACAAGTTCAACATCGCAGAAAGTGAAAAATGGATAAAGAAGTTGTGGTATTTACTTACAAAGCAATATCACTCAGCAATGAAATCTATGTCATCAGGCCCTTAGCAGCACAATGAGTGGATTCAGGTATGATGATTCTAACTGAAATAAGTCACACAGAAAAAGAACCATCATAAGATATCAGTAATACACGGAATGTAAACTTGGCTACACAGGAACTGAATTACAGAACAGAACAGGGTCTCAAATTTAGAAAACCAACTTATGCTTGCTTAAGGGGAAAGGTGAGTTGGGGTGCTGCATAAAACCAGAGATTGAAATGAGCACAGATAAAGTTCCTTAAGCCAAATATGGAATAGACAAGAGCTACTCCTTGCTCAACGAAATGGACTCAACACCGCATATTAAATGCCTAAGAATGTACCTGACTAGTAAGTATCTTAAAACCTATGGATTGCTATGTCTCCGAAAGAGAATCAAGCATGTGTACAGGGGCATAAACGCAGCAGTGATAGGATTGGAGAGGTTCGGTGAGCAAATGAAGACCCTTTGAAGTCATATTGCATGGTACCCATTCCACGGGTTTCAACTACCCAGGTTTAAGGTATTCTTCCTTCAGCTAAAACATGCATGTGGAACCTAGAGTATGATCAACCATGTGATCGGGAGACGTGTTCAAATATGTCTCAGTTTTCGTACCCTGGTACTCGGGTGCAACATTCCAGACGCTTTACTAACACCCTCCCGACTTGGAGAGTCAGTCCCTTTAACCTCCTGTTTGGCCCAGTTTGCAATTTCTGCGGAAGATGAACAGGAATAGCGAGAACCAATGAGAGACTAGCTGGAGGTGTCTGGACGGGCAAATTTAACTCTCATTTCCCACCAGGAAGAGGAATTAACCAAAGGCTCAGCGTGCCGTGCCGGAACCAGATTAGGGCCTGAAGCCATCCTGCGGTGTTGCGGCCAGCTCAAAAGAAAGCGAGTTGAAGAAAGGAGCTCAGGGGCACTGTAATTCACAAACCTGCAGAGTTATAAATGACAGCTATCGTCCAAAAATATACTGAAGTAAGGCTGCCAAGAGGACTTGAAAGCGGGGCAGAATTGCAGGAAACCGATTTCAGGAGGTAGACTGGAATTGCATTGAAAGCATAGGAAAAGAGGCAGAACGTCCACAATGATGCACTTGGCCAAAAAGGGCGTATGCGTTTTTTCCTGAATATATTCAGGAAAAAACGCATACGCCCTTTTTGGCCAACCAAGCAAGCTTGCAAAGGAAATCTGCACTACAATGAAGTCTCACTTCCCCCCGGTCAAAAGGGCCATCTGAAAAAAGTGTAAAATCCAGAAAGGCAGGACAGGCCATGGAGAACTGGGAGCCTTGTTATGCTGATGGGCGGGATGTAAATTGCCAACAGACACTCGGGAGAAGTGTATGGTGTTTCCTGAAACATCTAAAAAACAAAGCAACAGAGCCTAGGGCACTTCCACTTATGGTCCTATAGCTTAGGGAAATTAAAATCAAAAAGACACAGCCACCCCAAAGTTTGGGACGCCTCTGTTTACAAGAACCTCGTTTACAGTACAAGTTCAACATCGCAGAAAGTGAAAAATGGATAAAGAAGTTGTGGTATTTACTTACAAAGCAATATCACTCAGCAATGAAATCTATGTCATCAGGCCCTTAGCAGCACAATGAGTGGATTCAGGTATGATGATTCTAACTGAAATAAGTCACACAGAAAAAGAAACATCATAAGATATCAGTAATACACGGAATTTAAACTTGGCTACACAGGAACTGAATTACAGAACAGAACAGGGTCTCAAATTTAGAAAACCAACTTATGCTTGCTTAAGGGGAAAGGGGAGTTGGGGTGCTGCATAAAACCAGAGATTGAAATGAGCACAGATAAAGTTCCTTAAGCCAAATATGGAATAGACAAGAGCTACTCCTTGCTCAACGAAATGGACTCAACACCGCATATTAAATGCCTAAGAATGTACCTGACTAGTAAGTATCTTAAAACCTATGGATTGCTATGTCTCCAAAAGAGAATCAAGCATGTGTACAGGGGCATAAACGCAGCAGTGATAGGATTGGAGAGGTTCGGTGAGCAAATGAAGACCCTTTGAAGTCATATTGCATGGTACCCATTCCACGGGTTTCAACTACCCAGGTTTAAGGTATTCTTCCTTCAGCTAAAACATGCATGTGGAACCTAGAGTCTGATCAACCATGTGATCGGGAGACGTGTTCAAATATGTCTCAGTTTTCGTACCCTGGTACTCGGGTGCAACATTCCAGACGCTTTACTAACACCCTCCCGACTTGGAGAGTCAGTCCCTTTAACCTCCTGTTTGGCCCAGTTTGCAATTTCTGCGGAAGATGAACAGGAATAGCGAGAACCAATGAGAGACTAGCTGGAGGTGTCTGGACGGGCAAATTTAACTCTCATTTCCCACCAGGAAGAGGAATTAACCAAAGGCTCAGCGTGCCGTGCCGGAACCAGATTAGGGCCTGAAGCCATCCTGCGGTGTTGCGGCCAGCTCAAAAGAAAGCGAGTTGAAGAAAGGAGCTCAGGGGCACTGTAATTCACAAACCTGCAGAGTTATAAATGACAGCTATCGTCCAAAAATATACTGAAGTAAGGCTGCCAAGAGGACTTGAAAGCGGGGCAGAATTGCAGGAAACCGATTTCAGGAGGTAGACTGGAATTGCATTGAAAGCATAGGAAAAGAGGCAGAACGTCCACAATGATGCACTTGGCCAAAAAGGGCGTATGCGTTTTTTCCTGAATATATTCAGGAAAAAACGCATACGCCCTTTTTGGCCAACCAAGCAAGCTTGCAAAGGAAATCTACACTACAATGAAGTCTCACTTCCCCCCGGTCAAAAGGGCCATCTGAAAAAAGTGTAAAATCCAGAAAGGCAGGACAGGCCATGGAGAACTGGGAGCCTTGTTATGCTGATGGGCGGGATGTAAATTGCCAACAGACACTCGGGAGAAGTGTATGGTGTTTCCTGAAACATCTAAAAAACAAAGCAACAGAGCCTAGGGCACTTCCACTTATGGTCCTATAGCTTAGGGAAATTAAAATCAAAAAGACACAGCCACCCCAAAGTTTGGGACGCCTCTGTTTACAAGAACCTCGTTTACAGTACAAGTTCAACATCGCAGAAAGTGAAAAATGGATAAAGAAGTTGTGGTATTTACTTACAAAGCAATATCACTCAGCAATGAAATCTATGTCATCAGGCCCTTAGCAGCACAATGAGTGGATTCAGGTATGATGATTCTAACTGAAATAAGTCACACAGAAAAAGAAACATCATAAGATATCAGTAATACACGGAATGTAAACTTGGCTACACAGGAACTGAATTACAGAACAGAACAGGGTCTCAAATTTAGAAAACCAACTTATGCTTGCTTAAGGGGAAAGGTGAGTTGGGGTGCTGCATAAAACCAGAGATTGAAATGAACACAGATAAAGTTCCTTAAGCCAAATATGGAATAGACAAGAGCTACTCCTTGCTCAACGAAATGGACTCAACACCGCATATTAAATGCCTAAGAATGTACCTGACTAGTAAGTATCTTAAAACCTATGGATTGCTATGTCTCCGAAAGAGAATCAAGCATGTGTACAGGGGCATAAACGCAGCAGTGATAGGATTGGAGAGGTTCGGTGAGCAAATGAAGACCCTTTGAAGTCATATTGCATGGTACCCATTCCACGGGTTTCAACTACCCAGGTTTAAGGTATTCTTCCTTCAGCTAAAACATGCATGTGGAACCTAGAGTATGATCAACCATGTGATCGGGAGACGTGTTCAAATATGTCTCAGTTTTCGTACCCTGGTACTCGGGTGCAACATTCCAGACGCTTTACTAACACCCTCCCGACTTGGAGAGTCAGTCCCTTTAACCTCCTGTTTGGCCCAGTTTGCAATTTCTGCGGAAGATGAACAGGAATAGCGAGAACCAATGAGAGACTAGCTGGAGGTGTCTGGACGGGCAAATTTAACTCTCATTTCCCACCAGGAAGAGGAATTAACCAAAGGCTCAGCGTGCCGTGCCGGAACCAGATTAGGGCCTGAAGCCATCCTGCGGTGTTGCGGCCAGCTCAAAAGAAAGCGAGTTGAAGAAAGGAGCTCAGGGGCACTGTAATTCACAAACCTGCAGAGTTATAAATGACAGCTATCGTCCAAAAATATACTGAAGTAAGGCTGCCAAGAGGACTTGAAAGCGGGGCAGAATTGCAGGAAACCGATTTCAGGAGGTAGACTGGAATTGCATTGAAAGCATAGGAAAAGAGGCAGAACGTCCACAATGATGCACTTGGCCAAAAAGGGCGTATGCGTTTTTTCCTGAATATATTCAGGAAAAAACGCATACGCCCTTTTTGGCCAACCAAGCAAGCTTGCAAAGGAAATCTGCACTACAATGAAGTCTCACTTCCCCCCGGTCAAAAGGGCCATCTGAAAAAAGTGTAAAATCCAGAAAGGCAGGACAGGCCATGGAGAACTGGGAGCCTTGTTATGCTGATGGGCGGGATGTAAATTGCCAACAGACACTCGGGAGAAGTGTATGGTGTTTCCTGAAACATCTAAAAAACAAAGCAACAGAGCCTAGGGCACTTCCACTTATGGTCCTATAGCTTAGGGAAATTAAAATCAAAAAGACACAGCCACCCCAAAGTTTGGGACGCCTCTGTTTACAAGAACCTCGTTTACAGTACAAGTTCAACATCGCAGAAAGTGAAAAATGGATAAAGAAGTTGTGGTATTTACTTACAAAGCAATATCACTCAGCAATGAAATCTATGTCATCAGGCCCTTAGCAGCACAATGAGTGGATTCAGGTATGATGATTCTAACTGAAATAAGTCACACAGAAAAAGAAACATCATAAGATATCAGTAATACACGGAATGTAAACTTGGCTACACAGGAACTGAATTACAGAACAGAACAGGGTCTCAAATTTAGAAAACCAACTTATGCTTGCTTAAGGGGAAAGGTGAGTTGGGGTGCTGCATAAAACCAGAGATTGAAATGAACACAGATAAAGTTCCTTAAGCCAAATATGGAATAGACAAGAGCTACTCCTTGCTCAACGAAATGGACTCAACACCGCATATTAAATGCCTAAGAATGTACCTGACTAGTAAGTATCTTAAAACCTATGGATTGCTATGTCTCCGAAAGAGAATCAAGCATGTGTACAGGGGCATAAACGCAGCAGTGATAGGATTGGAGAGGTTCGGTGAGCAAATGAAGACCCTTTGAAGTCATATTGCATGGTACCCATTCCACGGGTTTCAACTACCCAGGTTTAAGGTATTCTTCCTTCAGCTAAAACATGCATGTGGAACCTAGAGTCTGATCAACCATGTGATCGGGAGACGTGTTCAAATATGTCTCAGTTTTCGTACCCTGGTACTCGGGTGCAACATTCCAGACGCTTTACTAACACCCTCCCGACTTGGAGAGTCAGTCCCTTTAACCTCCTGTTTGGCCCAGTTTGCAATTTCTGCGGAAGATGAACAGGAATAGCGAGAACCAATGAGAGACTAGCTGGAGGTGTCTGGACGGGCAAATTTAACTCTCATTTCCCACCAGGAAGAGGAATTAACCAAAGGCTCAGCGTGCCGTGCCGGAACCAGATTAGGGCCTGAAGCCATCCTGCGGTGTTGCGGCCAGCTCAAAAGAAAGCGAGTTGAAGAAAGGAGCTCAGGGGCACTGTAATTCACAAACCTGCAGAGTTATAAATGACAGCTATCGTCCAAAAATATACTGAAGTAAGGCTGCCAAGAGGACTTGAAAGCGGGGCAGAATTGCAGGAAACCGATTTCAGGAGGTAGACTGGAATTGCATTGAAAGCATAGGAAAAGAGGCAGAACGTCCACAATGATGCACTTGGCCAAAAAGGGCGTATGCGTTTTTTCCTGAATATATTCAGGAAAAAACGCATACGCCCTTTTTGGCCAACCAAGCAAGCTTGCAAAGGAAATCTGCACTACAATGAAGTCTCACTTCCCCCCGGTCAAAAGGGCCATCTGAAAAAAGTGTAAAATCCAGAAAGGCAGGACAGGCCATGGAGAACTGGGAGCCTTGTTATGCTGATGGGCGGGATGTAAATTGCCAACAGACACTCGGGAGAAGTGTATGGTGTTTCCTGAAACATCTAAAAAACAAAGCAACAGAGCCTAGGGCACTTCCACTTATGGTCCTATAGCTTAGGGAAATTAAAATCAAAAAGACACAGCCACCCCAAAGTTTGGGACGCCTCTGTTTACAAGAACCTCGTGTACAGTACAAGTTCAACATCGCAGAAAGTGAAAAATGGATAAAGAAGTTGTGGTATTTACTTACAAAGCAATATCACTCAGCAATGAAATCTATGTCATCAGGCCCTTAGCAGCACAATGAGTGGATTCAGGTATGATGATTCTAACTGAAATAAGTCACACAGAAAAAGAAACATCATAAGATATCAGTAATACACGGAATGTAAACTTGGCTACACAGGAACTGAATTACAGAACAGAACAGGGTCTCAAATTTAGAAAACCAACTTATGCTTGCTTAAGGGTAAAGGTGAGTTGGGGTGCTGCATAAAACCAGAGATTGAAATGAGCACAGATAAAGTTCCTTAAGCCAAATATGGAATAGACAAGAGCTACTCCTTGCTCAACGAAATGGACTCAACACCGCATATAAAACGGCTAAGAATGTACCTGACTAGTAAGTATCTTAAAACCTATGGATTGCTATGTCTCCGAAAGAGAATCAAGCATGTGTACAGGGGCATAAACGCAGCAGTGATAGGATTGGAGAGGTTCGGTGAGCAAATGAAGACCCTTTGAAGGCATATTGCATGGTACCCATTCCACGGGTTTCAACTACCCAGGTTTAAGGTATTCTTCCTTCAGCTAAAACATGCATGTGGAACCTAGAGTATGATCAACCATGTGATCGGGAGACGTGTTCAAATATGTCTCAGTTTTCGTACCCTGGTACTCGGGTGCAATATTCCAGACGCTTTACTAACACCCTCCCGACTTGGAGAGTCAGTCCCTTTAACCTCCTGTTTGGCCCAGTTTGCAATTTCTGCGGAAGATGAACAGGAATAGCGAGAACCAATGAGAGACTAGCTGGAGGTGTCTGGACGGGCAAATTTAACTCTCATTTCCCACCAGGAAGAGGAATTAACCAAAGGCTCAGCGTGCCGTGCCGGAACCAGATTAGGGCCTGAAGCCATCCTGCGGTGTTGCGGCCAGCTCAAAAGAAAGCGAGTTGAAGAAAGGAGCTCAGGGGCACTGTAATTCACAAACCTGCAGAGTTATAAATGACAGCTATCGTCCAAAAATATACTGAAGTAAGGCTGCCAAGAGGACTTGAAAGCGGGGCAGAATTGCAGGAAACCGATTTCAGGAGGTAGACTGGAATTGCATTGAAAGCATAGGAAAAGAGGCAGAACGTCCACAATGATGCACTTGGCCAAAAAGGGCGTATGCGTTTTTTCCTGAATATATTCAGGAAAAAACGCATACGCCCTTTTTGGCCAACCAAGCAAGCTTGCAAAGGAAATCTGCACTACAATGAAGTCTCACTTCCCCCCGGTCAAAAGGGCCATCTGAAAAAAGTGTAAAATCCAGAAAGGCAGGACAGGCCATGGAGAACTGGGAGCCTTGTTATGCTGATGGGCGGGATGTAAATTGCCAACAGACACTCGGGAGAAGTGTATGGTGTTTCCTGAAACATCTAAAAAACAAAGCAACAGAGCCTAGGGCACTTCCACTTATGGTCCTATAGCTTAGGGAAATTAAAATCAAAAAGACACAGCCACCCCAAAGTTTGGGACGCCTCTGTTTACAAGAACCTCGTTTACAGTACAAGTTCAACATCGCAGAAAGTGAAAAATGGATAAAGAAGTTGTGGTATTTACTTACAAAGCAATATCACTCAGCAATGAAATCTATGTCATCAGGCCCTTAGCAGCACAATGAGTGGATTCAGGTATGATGATTCTAACTGAAATAAGTCACACAGAAAAAGAAACATCATAAGATATCAGTAATACACGGAATGTAAACTTGGCTACACAGGAACTGAATTACAGAACAGAACAGGGTCTCAAATTTAGAAAACCAACTTATGCTTGCTTAAGGGGAAAGGTGAGTTGGGGTGCTGCATAAAACCAGAGATTGAAATGAGCACAGATAAAGTTCCTTAAGCCAAATATGGAATAGACAAGAGCTACTCCTTGCTCAACGAAATGGACTCAACACCGCATATTAAATGCCTAAGAATGTACCTGACTAGTAAGTATCTTAAAACCTATGGATTGCTATGTCTCCGAAAGAGAATCAAGCATGTGTACAGGGGCATAAACGCAGCAGTGATAGGATTGGAGAGGTTCGGTGAGCAAATGAAGACCCTTTGAAGTCATATTGCATGGTACCCATTCCACGGGTTTCAACTACCCAGGTTTAAGGTATTCTTCCTTCAGCTAAAACATGCATGTGGAACCTAGAGTATGATCAACCATGTGATCGGGAGACGTGTTCAAATATGTCTCAGTTTTCGTACCCTGGTACTTGGGTGCAACATTCCAGACGCTTTACTAACACCCTCCCGACTTGGAGAGTCAGTCCCTTTAACCTCCTGTTTGGCCCAGTTTGCAATTTCTGCGGAAGATGAACAGGAATAGAGAGAACCAATGAGAGACTAGCTGGAGGTGTCTGGACGGGCAAATTTAACTCTCATTTCCCACCAGGAAGAGGAATTAACCAAAGGCTCAGCGTGCCGTGCCGGAACCAGATTAGGGCCTGAAGCCATCCTGCGGTGTTGCGGCCAGCTCAAAAGAAAGCGAGTTGAAGAAAGGAGCTCAGGGGCACTGTAATTCACAAACCTGCAGAGTTATAAATGACAGCTATCGTCCAAAAATATACTGAAGTAAGGCTGCCAAGAGGACTTGAAAGTGGGGCAGAATTGCAGGAAACCGATTTCAGGAGGTAGACTGGAATTGCATTGAAAGCATAGGAAAAGAGGCAGAACGTCCACAATGATGCACTTGGCCAAAAAGGGCGTATGCGTTTTTTCCTGAATATATTCAGGAAAAAACGCATACGCCCTTTTTGGCCAACCAAGCAAGCTTGCAAAGGAAATCTGCACTACAATGAAGTCTCACTTCCCCCCGGTCAAAAGGGCCATCTGAAAAAAGTGTAAAATCCAGAAAGGCAGGACAGGCCATGGAGAACTGGGAGCCTTGTTATGCTGATGGGCGGGATGTAAATTGCCAACAGACACTCGGGAGAAGTGTATGGTGTTTCCTGAAACATCTAAAAAACAAAGCAACAGAGCCTAGGGCACTTCCACTTATGGTCCTATAGCTTAGGGAAATTAAAATCAAAAAGACACAGCCACCCCAAAGTTTGGGACGCCTCTGTTTACAAGAACCTCGTGTACAGTACAAGTTCAACATCGCAGAAAGTGAAAAATGGATAAAGAAGTTGTGGTATTTACTTACAAAGCAATATCACTCAGCAATGAAATCTATGTCATCAGGCCCTTAGCAGCACAATGAGTGGATTCAGGTATGATGATTCTAACTGAAATAAGTCACACAGAAAAAGAAACATCATAAGATATCAGTAATACACGGAATGTAAACTTGGCTACACAGGAACTGAATTACAGAACAGAACAGGGTCTCAAATTTAGAAAACCAACTTATGCTTGCTTAAGGGGAAAGGTGAGTTGGGGTGCTGCATAAAACCAGAGATTGAAATGAGCACAGATAAATTTCCTTAAGCCAAATATGGAATAGACAAGAGCTACCTCTTGCTCAACGAAATGGACTCAACACCGCATATTAAATGCCTAAGAATGTACCTGACTAGTAAGTATCTTAAAACCTATGGATTGCTATGTCTCCGAAAGAGAATCAAGCATGTGTACAGGGGCATAAACGCAGCAGTGATAGGATTGGAGAGGTTCGGTGAGCAAATGAAGACCCTTTGAAGTCATATTGCATGGTACCCATTCCACGGGTTTCAACTACCCAGGTTTAAGGTATTCTTCCTTCAGCTAAAATATGCATGTGGAACCTAGAGTCTGATCAACCATGTGATCGGGAGACGTGTTCAAATATGTCTCAGTTTTCGTACCCTGGTACTCGGGTGCAACATTCCAGACGCTTTACTAACACCCTCCCGACTTGGAGAGTCAGTCCCTTTAACCTCCTGTTTGGCCCAGTTTGCAATTTCTGCGGAAGATGAACAGGAATAGCGAGAACCAATGAGAGACTAGCTGGAGGTGTCTGGACGGGCAAATTTAACTCTCATTTCCCACCAGGAAGAGGAATTAACCAAAGGCTCAGCGTGCCGTGCCGGAACCAGATTAGGGCCTGAAGCCATCCTGCGGCGTTGCGGCCAGCTCAAAAGAAAGCGAGTTGAAGAAAGGAGCTCAGGGGCACTGTAATTCACAAACCTGCAGAGTTATAAATGACAGCTATCGTCCAAAAATATACTGAAGTAAGGCTGCCAAGAGGACTTGAAAGCGGGGCAGAATTGCAGGAAACCGATTTCAGGAGGTAGACTGGAATTGCATTGAAAGCATAGGAAAAGAGGCAGAACGTCCACAATGATGCACTTGGCCAAAAAGGGCGTATGCGTTTTTTCCTGAATATATTCAGGAAAAAACGCATACGCCCTTTTTGGCCAACCAAGCAAGCTTGCAAAGGAAATCTGCACTACAATGAAGTCTCACTTCCCCCCGGTCAAAAGGGCCATCTGAAAAAAGTGTAAAATCCAGAAAGGCAGGACAGGCCATGGAGAACTGGGAGCCTTGTTATGCTGATGGGCGGGATGTAAATTGCCAACAGACACTCGGGAGAAGTGTATGGTGTTTCCTGAAACATCTAAAAAACAAAGCAACAGAGCCTAGGGCACTTCCACTTATGGTCCTATAGCTTAGGGAAATTAAAATCAAAAAGACACAGCCACCCCAAAGTTTGGGACGCCTCTGTTTACAAGAACCTCGTTTACAGTACAAGTTCAACATCGCAGAAAGTGAAAAATGGATAAAGAAGTTGTGGTATTTACTTACAAAGCAATATCACTCAGCAATGAAATCTATGTCATCAGGCCCTTAGCAGCACAATGAGTGGATTCAGGTATGATGATTCTAACTGAAATAAGTCACACAGAAAAAGAAACATCATAAGATATCAGTAATACACGGAATGTAAACTTGGCTACACAGGAACTGAATTACAGAACAGAACAGGGTCTCAAATTTAGAAAACCAACTTATGCTTGCTTAAGGGTAAAGGTGAGTTGGGGTGCTGCATAAAACCAGAGATTGAAATGAGCACAGATAAAGTTCCTTAAGCCAAATATGGAATAGACAAGAGCTACTCCTTGCTCAACGAAATGGACTCAACACCGCATATAAAACGGCTAAGAATGTACCTGACTAGTAAGTATCTTAAAACCTATGGATTGCTATGTCTCTGAAAGAGAATCAAGCATGTGTACAGGGGCATAAACGCAGCAGTGATAGGATTGGAGAGGTTCGGTGAGCAAATGAAGACCCTTTGAAGGCATATTGCATGGTACCCATTCCACGGGTTTCAACTACCCAGGTTTAAGGTATTCTTCCTTCAGCTAAAACATGCATGTGGAACCTAGAGTATGATCAACCATGTGATCGGGAGACGTGTTCAAATATGTCTCAGTTTTCGTACCCTGGTACTCGGGTGCAATATTCCAGACGCTTTACTAACACCCTCCCGACTTGGAGAGTCAGTCCCTTTAACCTCCTGTTTGGCCCAGTTTGCAATTTCTGCGGAAGATGAACAGGAATAGCGAGAACCAATGAGAGACTAGCTGGAGGTGTCTGGACGGGCAAATTTAACTCTCATTTCCCACCAGGAAGAGGAATTAACCAAAGGCTCAGCGTGCCGTGCCGGAACCAGATTAGGGCCTGAAGCCATCCTGCGGTGTTGCGGCCAGCTCAAAAGAAAGCGAGTTGAAGAAAGGAGCTCAGGGGCACTGTAATTCACAAACCTGCAGAGTTATAAATGACAGCTATCGTCCAAAAATATACTGAAGTAAGGCTGCCAAGAGGACTTGAAAGCGGGGCAGAATTGCAGGAAACCGATTTCAGGAGGTAGACTGGAATTGCATTGAAAGCATAGGAAAAGAGGCAGAACGTCCACAATGATGCACTTGGCCAAAAAGGGCGTATGCGTTTTTTCCTGAATATATTCAGGAAAAAACGCATACGCCCTTTTTGGCCAACCAAGCAAGCTTGCAAAGGAAATCTGCACTACAATGAAGTCTCACTTCCCCCCGGTCAAAAGGGCCATCTGAGAAAAGTGTAAAATCCAGAAAGACAGGACAGGCCATGGAGAACTGGGAGCCTTGTTATGCTGATGGGCGGGATGTAAATTGCCAACAGACACTCGGGAGAAGTGTATGGTGTTTCCTGAAACATCTAAAAAACAAAGCAACAGAGCCTAGGGCACTTCCACTTATGGTCCTATAGCTTAGGGAAATTAAAATCAAAAAGACACAGCCACCCCAAAGTTTGGGACGCCTCTGTTTACAAGAACCTCGTGTACAGTACAAGTTCAACATCGCAGAAAGTGAAAAATGGATAAAGAAGTTGTGGTATTTACTTACAAAGCAATATCACTCAGCAATGAAATCTATGTCATCAGGCCCTTAGCAGCACAATGAGTGGATTCAGGTATGATGATTCTAACTGAAATAAGTCACACAGAAAAAGAAACATCATAAGATATCAGTAATACACGGAATGTAAACTTGGCTACACAGGAACTGAATTACAGAACAGAACAGGGTCTCAAATTTAGAAAACCAACTTATGCTTGCTTAAGGGGAAAGGTGAGTTGGGGTGCTGCATAAAACCAGAGATTGAAATGAGCACAGATAAAGTTCCTTAAGCCAAATATGGAATAGACAAGAGCTACTCCTTGCTCAACGAAATGGACTCAACACCGCATATTAAATGCCTAAGAATGTACCTGACTAGTAAGTATCTTAAAACCTATGGATTGCTATGTCTCCGAAAGAGAATCAAGCATGTGTACAGGGGCATAAACGCAGCAGTGATAGGATTGGAGAGGTTCGGTGAGCAAATGAAGACCCTTTGAAGTCATATTGCATGGTACCCATTCCACGGGTTTCAACTACCCAGGTTTAAGGTATTCTTCCTTCAGCTAAAACATGCATGTGGAACCTAGAGTATGATCAACCATGTGATCGGGAGACGTGTTCAAATATGTCTCAGTTTTCGTACCCTGGTACTCGGGTGCAACATTCCAGACGCTTTACTAACACCCTCCCGACTTGGAGAGTCAGTCCCTTTAACCTCCTGTTTGGCCCAGTTTGCAATTTCTGCGGAAGATGAACAGGAATAGCGAGAACCAATGAGAGACTAGCTGGAGGTGTCTGGACGGGCAAATTTAACTCTCATTTCCCACCAGGAAGAGGAATTAACCAAAGGCTCAGCGTGCCGTGCCGGAACCAGATTAGGGCCTGAAGCCATCCTGCGGTGTTGCGGCCAGCTCAAAAGAAAGCGAGTTGAAGAAAGGAGCTCAGGGGCACTGTAATTCACAAACCTGCAGAGTTATAAATGACAGCTATCGTCCAAAAATATACTGAAGTAAGGCTGCCAAGAGGACTTGAAAGCGGGGCAGAATTGCAGGAAACCGATTTCAGGAGGTAGACTGGAATTGCATTGAAAGCATAGGAAAAGAGGCAGAACGTCCACAATGATGCACTTGGCCAAAAAGGGCGTATGCGTTTTTTCCTGAATATATTCAGGAAAAAACGCATACGCCCTTTTTGGCCAACCAAGCAAGCTTGCAAAGGAAATCTGCACTACAATGAAGTCTCACTTCCCCACGGTCAAAAGGGCCATCTGAAAAAAGTGTAAAATCCAGAAAGGCAGGACAGGCCATGGAGAACTGGGAGCCTTGTTATGCTGATGGGCGGGATGTAAATTGCCAACAGACACTCGGGAGAAGTGTATGGTGTTTCCTGAAACATCTAAAAAACAAAGCAACAGAGCCTAGGGCACTTCCACTTATGGTCCTATAGCTTAGGGAAATTAAAATCAAAAAGACACAGCCACCCCAAAGTTTGGGACGCCTCTGTTTACAAGAACCTCGTGTACAGTACAAGTTCAACATCGCAGAAAGTGAAAAATGGATAAAGAAGTTGTGGTATTTACTTACAAAGCAATATCACTCAGCAATGAAATCTATGTCATCAGGCCCTTAGCAGCACAATGAGTGGATTCAGGTATGATGATTCTAACTGAAATAAGTCACACAGAAAAAGAAACATCATAAGATATCAGTAATACACGGAATGTAAACTTGGCTACACAGGAACTGAATTACAGAACAGAACAGGGTCTCAAATTTAGAAAACCAACTTATGCTTGCTTAAGGGGAAAGGTGAGTTGGGGTGCTGCATAAAACCAGAGATTGAAATGAGCACAGATAAATTTCCTTAAGCCAAATATGGAATAGACAAGAGCTACCTCTTGCTCAACGAAATGGACTCAACACCGCATATTAAATGCCTAAGAATGTACCTGACTAGTAAGTATCTTAAAACCTATGGATTGCTATGTCTCCGAAAGAGAATCAAGCATGTGTACAGGGGCATAAACGCAGCAGTGATAGGATTGGAGAGGTTCGGTGAGCAAATGAAGACCCTTTGAAGTCATATTGCATGGTACCCATTCCACGGGTTTCAACTACCCAGGTTTAAGGTATTCTTCCTTCAGCTAAAATATGCATGTGGAACCTAGAGTCTGATCAACCATGTGATCGGGAGACGTGTTCAAATATGTCTCAGTTTTCGTACCCTGGTACTCGGGTGCAACATTCCAGACGCTTTACTAACACCCTCCCGACTTGGAGAGTCAGTCCCTTTAACCTCCTGTTTGGCCCAGTTTGCAATTTCTGCGGAAGATGAACAGGAATAGCGAGAACCAATGAGAGACTAGCTGGAGGTGTCTGGACGGGCAAATTTAACTCTCATTTCCCACCAGGAAGAGGAATTAACCAAAGGCTCAGCGTGCCGTGCCGGAACCAGATTAGGGCCTGAAGCCATCCTGCGGTGTTGCGGCCAGCTCAAAAGAAAGCGAGTTGAAGAAAGGAGCTCAGGGGCACTGTAATTCACAAACCTGCAGAGTTATAAATGACAGCTATCGTCCAAAAATATACTGAAGTAAGGCTGCCAAGAGGACTTGAAAGTGGGGCAGAATTGCAGGAAACCGATTTCAGGAGGTAGACTGGAATTGCATTGAAAGCATAGGAAAAGAGGCAGAACGTCCACAATGATGCACTTGGCCAAAAAGGGCGTATGCGTTTTTTCCTGAATATATTCAGGAAAAAACGCATACGCCCTTTTTGGCCAACCAAGCAAGCTTGCAAAGGAAATCTGCACTACAATGAAGTCTCACTTCCCCCCGGTCAAAAGGGCCATCTGAAAAAAGTGTAAAATCCAGAAAGGCAGGACAGGCCATGGAGAACTGGGAGCCTTGTTATGCTGATGGGCGGGATGTAAATTGCCAACAGACACTCGGGAGAAGTGTATGGTGTTTCCTGAAACATCTAAAAAACAAAGCAACAGAGCCTAGGGCACTTCCACTTATGGTCCTATAGCTTAGGGAAAGTAAAATCAAAAAGACACAGCCACCCCAAAGTTTGGGACGCCTCTGTTTACAAGAACCTCGTTTACAGTACAAGTTCAACATCGCAGAAAGTGAAAAATGGATAAAGAAGTTGTGGTATTTACTTACAAAGCAATATCACTCAGCAATGAAATCTATGTCATCAGGCCCTTAGCAGCACAATGAGTGGATTCAGGTATGATGATTCTAACTGAAATAAGTCACACAGAAAAAGAAACATCATAAGATATCAGTAATACACGGAATGTAAACTTGGCTACACAGGAACTGAATTACAGAACAGAACAGGGTCTCAAATTTAGAAAACCAACTTATGCTTGCTTAAGGGGAAAGGTGAGTTGGGGTGCTGCATAAAACCAGAGATTGAAATGAGCACAGATAAAGTTCCTTAAGCCAAATATGGAATAGACAAGAGCTACTCCTTGCTCAACGAAATGGACTCAACACCGCATATTAAATGCCTAAGAATGTACCTGACTAGTAAGTATCTTAAAACCTATGGATTGCTATGTCTCCGAAAGAGAATCAAGCATGTGTACAGGGGCATAAACGCAGCAGTGATAGGATTGGAGAGGTTCGGTGAGCAAATGAAGACCCTTTGAAGTCATATTGCATGGTACCCATTCCACGGGTTTCAACTACCCAGGTTTAAGGTATTCTTCCTTCAGCTAAAACATGCATGTGGAACCTAGAGTATGATCAACCATGTGATCGGGAGACGTGTTCAAATATGTCTCAGTTTTCGTACCCTGGTACTCGGGTGCAACATTCCAGACGCTTTACTAACACCCTCCCGACTTGGAGAGTCAGTCCCTTTAACCTCCTGTTTGGCCCAGTTTGCAATTTCTGCGGAAGATGAACAGGAATAGCGAGAACCAATGAGAGACTAGCTGGAGGTGTCTGGACGGGCAAATTTAACTCTCATTTCCCACCAGGAAGAGGAATTAACCAAAGGCTCAGCGTGCCGTGCCGGAACCAGATTAGGGCTTGAAGCCATCCTGCGGTGTTGCGGCCAGCTCAAAAGAAAGCGAGTTGAAGAAAGGAGCTCAGGGGCACTGTAATTCACAAACCTGCAGAGTTATAAATGACAGCTATCGTCCAAAAATATACTGAAGTAAGGCTGCCAAGAGGACTTGAAAGCGGGGCAGAATTGCAGGAAACCGATTTCAGGAGGTAGACTGGAATTGCATTGAAAGCATAGGAAAAGAGGCAGAACGTCCACAATGATGCACTTGGCCAAAAAGGGCGTATGCGTTTTTTCCTGAATATATTCAGGAAAAAACGCATACGCCCTTTTTGGCCAACCAAGCAAGCTTGCAAAGGAAATCTGCACTACAATGAAGTCTCACTTCCCCCCGGTCAAAAGGGCCATCTGAAAAAAGTGTAAAATCCAGAAAGGCAGGACAGGCCATGGAGAACTGGGAGCCTTGTTATGCTGATGGGCGGGATGTAAATTGCCAACAGACACTCGGGAGAAGTGTATGGTGTTTCCTGAAACATCTAAAAAACAAAGCAACAGAGCCTAGGGCACTTCCACTTATGGTCCTATAGCTTAGGGAAATTAAAATCAAAAAGACACAGCCACCCCAAAGTTTGGGACGCCTCTGTTTACAAGAACCTCGTTTACAGTACAAGTTCAACATCGCAGAAAGTGAAAAATGGATAAAGAAGTTGTGGTATTTACTTACAAAGCAATATCACTCAGCAATGAAATCTATGTCATCAGGCCCTTAGCAGCACAATGAGTGGATTCAGGTATGATGATTCTAACTGAAATAAGTCACACAGAAAAAGAAACATCATAAGATATCAGGAATACACGGAATGTAAACTTGGCTACACAGGAACTGAATTACAGAACAGAACAGGGTCTCAAATTTAGAAAACCAACTTATGCTTGCTTAAGGGGAAAGGTGAGTTGGGGTGCTGCATAAAACCAGAGATTGAAATGAGCACAGATAAAGTTCCTTAAGCCAAATATGGAATAGACAAGAGCTACTCCTTGCTCAACGAAATGGACTCAACACCGCATATTAAATGCCTAAGAATGTACCTGACTAGTAAGTATCTTAAAACCTATGGATTGCTATGTCTCCGAAAGAGAATCAAGCATGTGTACAGGGGCATAAACGCAGCAGTGATAGGATTGGAGAGGTTCGGTGAGCAAATGAAGACCCTTTGAAGTCATATTGCATGGTACCCATTCCACGGGTTTCAACTACCCAGGTTTAAGGTATTCTTCCTTCAGCTAAAACATGCATGTGGAACCTAGAGTATGATCAACCATGTGATCGGGAGACGTGTTCAAATATGTCTCAGTTTTCGTACCCTGGTACTCGGGTGCAACATTCCAGATGCTTTACTAACACCCTCCCGACTTGGAGAGTCAGTCCCTTTAACCTCCTGTTTGGCCCAGTTTGCAATTTCTGCGGAAGATGAACAGGAATAGCGAGAACCAATGAGAGACTAGCTGGAGGTGTCTGGACGGGCAAATTTAACTCTCATTTCCCACCAGGAAGAGGAATTAACCAAAGGCTCAGCGTGCCGTGCCGGAACCAGATTAGGGCCTGAAGCCATCCTGCGGTGTTGCGGCCAGCTCAAAAGAAAGCGAGTTGAAGAAAGGAGCTCAGGGGCACTGTAATTCACAAACCTGCAGAGTTATAAATGACAGCTATCGTCCAAAAATATACTGAAGTAAGGCTGCCAAGAGGACTTGAAAGCGGGGCAGAATTGCAGGAAACCGATTTCAGGAGGTAGACTGGAATTGCATTGAAAGCATAGGAAAAGAGGCAGAACGTCCACCATGATGCACTTGGCCAAAAAGGGCGTATGCGTTTTTTCCTGAATATATTCAGGAAAAAACGCATACGCCCTTTTTGGCCAACCAAGCAAGCTTGCAAAGGAAATCTGCACTACAATGAAGTCTCACTTCCCCCCGGTCAAAAGGGCCATCTGAAAAAAGTGTAAAATCCAGAAAGGCAGGACAGGCCATGGAGAACTGGGAGCCTTGTTATGCTGATGGGCGGGATGTAAATTGCCAACAGACACTCGGGAGAAGTGTATGGTGTTTCCTGAAACATCTAAAAAACAAAGCAACAGAGCCTAGGGCACTTCCACTTATGGTCCTATAGCTTAGGGAAATTAAAATCAAAAAGACACAGCCACCCCAAAGTTTGGGACGCCTCTGTTTACAAGAACCTCGTTTACAGTACAAGTTCAACATCGCAGAAAGTGAAAAATGGATAAAGAAGTTGTGGTATTTACTTACAAAGCAATATCACTCAGCAATGAAATCTATGTCATCAGGCCCTTAGCAGCACAATGAGTGGATTCAGGTATGATGATTCTAACTGAAATAAGTCACACAGAAAAAGAAACATCATAAGATATCAGGAATACACGGAATGTAAACTTGGCTACACAGGAACTGAATTACAGAACAGAACAGGGTCTCAAATTTAGAAAACCAACTTATGCTTGCTTAAGGGGAAAGGTGACTTGGGGTGCTGCATAAAACCAGAGATTGAAATGAGCACAGATAAAGTTCCTTAAGCCAAATATGGAATAGACAAGAGCTACTCCTTGCTCAACGAAATGGACTCAACACCGCATATTAAACGCCTAAGAATGTACCTGACTAGTAAGTATCTTAAAACCTATGGATTGCTATGTCTCCGAAAGAGAATCAAGCATGTGTACAGGGGCATAAACGCAGCAGTGATAGGATTGGAGAGGTTCGGTGAGCAAATGAAGACCCTTTGAAGTCATATTGCATGGTACCCATTCCACGGGTTTCAACTACCCAGGTTTAAGGTATTCTTCCTTCAGCTAAAACATGCATGTGGAACCTAGAGTATGATCAACCATGTGATCGGGAGACGTGTTCAAATATGTCTCAGTTTTCGTACCCTGGTACTCGGGTGCAACATTCCAGACGCTTTACTAACACCCTCCCGACTTGGAGAGTCAGTCCCTTTAACCTCCTGTTTGGCCCAGTTTGCAATTTCTGCGGAAGATGAACAGGAATAGCGAGAACCAATGAGAGACTAGCTGGAGGTGTCTGGACGGGCAAATTTAACTCTCATTTCCCACCAGGAAGAGGAATTATCCAAAGGCTCAGCGTGCCGTGCCGGAACTAGATTAGGGCCTGAAGCCATCCTGCGGTGTTGCGGCCAGCTCAAAAGAAAGCGAGTTGAAGAAAGGAGCTCAGGGGCACTGTAATTCACAAACCTGCAGAGTTATAAATGACAGCTATCGTCCAAAAATATACTGAAGTAAGGCTGCCAAGAGGACTTGAAAGCGGGGCAGAATTGCAGGAAACCGATTTCAGGAGGTAGACTGGAATTGCATTGAAAGCATAGGAAAAGAGGCAGAACGTCCACAATGATGCACTTGGCCAAAAAGGGCGTATGCGTTTTTTCCTGAATATATTCAGGAAAAAACGCATACGCCCTTTTTGGCCAACCAAGCAAGCTTGCAAAGGAAATCTGCACTACAATGAAGTCTCACTTCCCCCCGGTCAAAAGGGCCATCTGAAAAAAGTGTAAAATCCAGAAAGGCAGGACAGGCCATGGAGAACTGGGAGCCTTGTTATGCTGATGGGCGGGATGTAAATTGCCAACAGACACTCGGGAGAAGTGTATGGTGTTTCCTGAAACATCTAAAAAACAAAGCAACAGAGCCTAGGGCACTTCCACTTATGGTCCTATAGCTTAGGGAAATTAAAATCAAAAAGACACAGCCACCCCAAAGTTTGGGACGCCTCTGTTTACAAGAACCTCGTTTACAGTACAAGTTCAACATCGCAGAAAGTGAAAAATGGATAAAGAAGTTGTGGTATTTACTTACAAAGCAATATCACTCAGCAATGAAATCTATGTCATCAGGCCCTTAGCAGCACAATGAGTGGATTCAGGTATGATGATTCTAACTGAAATAAGTCACACAGAAAAAGAAACATCATAAGATATCAGGAATACACGGAATGTAAACTTGGCTACACAGGAACTGAATTACAGAACAGAACAGGGTCTCAAATTTAGAAAACCAACTTATGCTTGCTTAAGGGTAAAGGTGAGTTGGGGTGCTGCATAAAACCAGAGATTGAAATGAGCACAGATAAAGTTCCTTAAGCCAAATATGGAATAGACAAGAGCTACTCCTTGCTCAACGAAATGGACTCAACACCGCATATTAAATACCTAAGAATGTACCTGACTAGTAAGTATCTTAAAACCTATGGATTGCTATGTCTCCGAAAGAGAATCAAGCATGTGTACAGGGGCATAAACGCAGCAGTGATAGGATTGGAGAGGTTCGGTGAGCAAATGAAGACCCTTTGAAGTCATATTGCATGGTACCCATTCCACGGGTTTCAACTACCCAGGTTTAAGGTATTCTTCC
The DNA here is from genome assembly GCF_039906515.1 of Pseudorca crassidens. NCBI lineage: Eukaryota > Metazoa > Chordata > Mammalia > Artiodactyla > Delphinidae > Pseudorca > Pseudorca crassidens. Next base: position 1,947,226 of record NW_027136314.1, on the reverse strand, counting down.
TTCAGCTAAAACATGCATGTGGAACCTAGAGTATGATCAACCATGTGATCGGGAGACGTGTTCAAATATGTCTCAGTTTTCGTACCCTGGTACTCGGGTGCAACATTCCAGACGCTTTACTAACACCCTCCCGACTTGGAGAGTCAGTCCCTTTAACCTCCTGTTTGGCCCAGTTTGCAATTTCTGCGGAAGATGAACAGGAATAGCGAGAACCAATGAGAGACTAGCTGGAAGGTGTCTGGACGGGCAAATTTAACTCTCATTTCCCACCAGGAAGAGGAATTAACCAAAGGCTCAGCGTGCCGTGCCGGAACCAGATTAGGGCCTGAAGCCATCCTGCGGTGTTGCGGCCAGCTCAAAAGAAAGCGAGTTGAAGAAAGGAGCTCAGGGGCACTGTAATTCACAAACCTGCAGAGTTATAAATGACAGCTATCGTCCAAAAATATACTGAAGTAAGGCTGCCAAGAGGACTTGAAAGCGGGGCAGAATTGCAGGAAACCGATTTCAGGAGGTAGACTGGAATTGCATTGAAAGCATAGGAAAAGAGGCAGAACGTCCACAATGATGCACTTGGCCAAAAAGGGCGTATGCGTTTTTTCCTGAATATATTCAGGAAAAAACGCATACGCCCTTTTTGGCCAACCAAGCAAGCTTGCAAAGGAAATCTGCACTACAATGAAGTCTCACTTCCTCCCGGTCAAAAGGGCCATCTGAAAAAAGTGTAAAATCCAGAAAGGCAGGACAGGCCATGGAGAACTGGGAGCCTTGTTATGCTGATGGGCGGGATGTAAATTGCCAACAGACACTCGGGAGAAGTGTATGGTGTTTCCTGAAACATCTAAAAAACAAAGCAACAGAGCCTAGGGCACTTCCACTTATGGTCCTATAGCTTAGGGAAATTAAAATCAAAAAGACACAGCCACCCCAAAGTTTGGGACGCCTCTGTTTACAAGAACCTCGTTTACCGTACAAGTTCAACATCGCAGAAAGTGAAAAATGGATAAAGAAGTTGTGGTATTTACTTACAAAGCAATATCACTCAGCAATGAAATCTATGTCATCAGGCCCTTAGCAGCACAATGAGTGGATTCAGGTATGATGATTCTAACTGAAATAAGTCACACAGAAAAAGAAACATCATAAGATATCAGGAATACACGGAATGTAAACTTGGCTACACAGGAACTGAATTACAGAACAGAACAGGGTCTCAAATTTAGAAAACCAACTTATGCTTGCTTAAGGGTAAAGGTGAGTTGGGGTGCTGCATAAAACCAGAGATTGAAATGAGCACAGATAAAGTTCCTTAAGCCAAATATGGAATAGACAAGAGCTACTCCTTGCTCAACGAAATGGACTCAACACCGCATATTAAATGCCTAAGAATGTACCTGACTAGTAAGTATCTTAAAACCTATGGATTGCTATGTCTCCGAAAGAGAATCAAGCATGTGTACAGGGGCATAAACGCAGCAGTGATAGGATTGGAGAGGTTCGGTGAGCAAATGAAGACCCTTTGAAGTCATATTGCATGGTACCCATTCCACGGGTTTCAACTACCCAGGTTTAAGGTATTCTTCCTTCAGCTAAAACATGCATGTGGAACCTAGAGTATGATCAACCATGTGATCGGGAGACGTGTTCAAATATGTCTCAGTTTTCGTACCCTGGTACTCGGGTGCAACATTCCAGACGCTTTACTAACACCCTCCCGACTTGGAGAGTCAGTCCCTTTAACCTCCTGTTTGGCCCAGTTTGCAATTTCTGCGGAAGATGAACAGGAATAGCGAGAACCAATGAGAGACTAGCTGGAGGTGTCTGGACGGGCAAATTTAACTCTCATTTCCCACCAGGAAGAGGAATTAACCAAAGGCTCAGCGTGCCGTGCCGGAACCAGATTAGGGCCTGAAGCCATCCTGCGGTGTTGCGGCCAGCTCAAAAGAAAGCGAGTTGAAGAAAGGAGCTCAGGGGCACTGTAATTCACAAACCTGCAGAGTTATAAATGACAGCTATCGTCCAAAAATATACTGAAGTAAGGCTGCCAAGAGGACTTGAAAGCGGGGCAGAATTGCAGGAAACCGATTTCAGGAGGTAGACTGGAATTGCATTGAAAGCATAGGAAAAGAGGCAGAACGTCCACAATGATGCACTTGGCCAAAAAGGGCGTATGCGTTTTTTCCTGAATATATTCAGGAAAAAACGCATACGCCCTTTTTGGCCAACCAAGCAAGCTTGCAAAGGAAATCTGCACTACAATGAAGTCTCACTTCCCCCCGGTCAAAAGGGCCATCTGAAAAAAGTGTAAAATCCAGAAAGGCAGGACAGGCCATGGAGAACTGGGAGCCTTGTTATGCTGATGGGCGGGATGTAAATTGCCAACAGACACTCGGGAGAATTGTATGGTGTTTCCTGAAACATCTAAAAAACAAAGCAACAGAGCCTAGGGCACTTCCACTTATGGTTCTATAGCTTAGGGAAATTAAAATCAAAAAGACACAGCCACCCCAAAGTTTGGGACGCCTCTGTTTACAAGAACCTCATTTACAGTACAAGTTCAACATCGCAGAAAGTGAAAAATGGATAAAGAAGTTGTGGTATTTACTTACAAAGCAATATCACTCAGCAATGAAATCTATGTCATCAGGCCCTTAGCAGCACAATGAGTGGTTTCAGGTATGATGATTCTAACTGAAATAAGTCACACAGAAAAAGAAACATCATAAGATATCAGGAATACACGGAATGTAAACTTGGCTACACAGGAACTGAATTACAGAACAGAACAGGGTCTCAAATTTAGAAAACCAACTTATGCTTGCTTAAGGGGAAAGGTGAGTTGGGGTGCTGCATAAAACCAGAGATTGAAATGAGCACAGATAAAGTTCCTTAAGCCAAATATGGAATAGACAAGAGCTACTCCTTGCTCAACGAAATGGACTCAACACCGCATATTAAAAGCCTAAGAATGTACCTGACTAGTAAGTATCTTAAAACCTATGGATTGCTATGTCTCCGAAAGAGAATCAAGCATGTGTACAGGGGCATAAACGCAGCAGTGATAGGATTGGAGAGGTTCGGTGAGCAAATGAAGACCCTTTGAAGTCATATTGCATGGTACCCATTCCACGGGTTTCAACTACCCAGGTTTAAGGTATTCTTCCTTCAGCTAAAACATGCATGTGGAACCTAGAGTATGATCAACCATGTGATCGGGAGACGTGTTCAAATATGTCTCAGTTTTCGTACCCTGGTACTCGGGTGCAACATTCCAGACGCTTTACTAACACCCTCCCGACTTGGAGAGTCAGTCCCTTTAACCTCCTGTTTGGCCCAGTTTGCAATTTCTGCGGAAGATGAACAGGAATAGCGAGAACCAATGAGAGACTAGCTGGAGGTGTCTGGATGGGCAAATTTAACTCTCATTTCCCACCAGGAAGAAGAATTAACCAAAGGCTCAGCGTGCCGTGCCGGAACCAGATTAGGGCCTGAAGCCATCCTGCGGTGTTGCGGCCAGCTCAAAAGAAAGCGAGTTGAAGAAAGGAGCTCAGGGGCACTGTAATTCACAAACCTGCAGAGTTATAAATGACAGCTATCGTCCAAAAATATACTGAAGTAAGGCTGCCAAGAGGACTTGAAAGCGGGGCAGAATTGCAGGAAACCGATTTCAGGAGGCAGACAGGAATTGCATTGAAAGCATAGGAAAAGAGGCAGAACGTCCACAATGATGCACTTGGCCAAAAAGGGCGTATGCGTTTTTTCCTGAATATATTCAGGAAAAAACGCATACGCCCTTTTTGGCCAACCAAGCAAGCTTGCAAAGGAAATCTGCACTACAATGAAGTCTCACTTCCCCCCGGTCAAAAGGGCCATCTGAAAAAAGTGTAAAATCCAGAAAGGCAGGACAGGCCATGGAGAACTGGGAGCCTTGTTATGCTGATGGGCGGGATGTAAATTGCCAACAGACACTCGGGAGAAGTGTATGGTGTTTCCTGAAACATCTAAAAAACAAAGCAACAGAGCCTAGGGCACTTCCACTTATGGTCCTATAGCTTAGGGAAATTAAAATCAAAAAGACACAGCCACCCCAAAGTTTGGGACGCCTCTGTTTACAAGAACCTCGTTTACAGTACAAGTTCAACATCGCAGAAAGTGAAAAATGGATAAAGAAGTTGTGGTATTTACTTACAAAGCAATATCACTCAGCAATGAAATCTATGTCATCAGGCCCTTAGCAGCACAATGAGTGGATTCAGGTATGATGATTCTAACTGAAATAAGTCACACAGAAAAAGAAACATCATAAGATATCAGGAATACACGGAATGTAAACTTGGCTACACAGGAACTGAATTACAGAACAGAACAGGGTCTCAAATTTAGAAAACCAACTTATGCTTGCTTAAGGGTAAAGGTGAGTTGGGGTGCTGCATAAAACCAGAGATTGAAATGAGCACAGATAAAGTTCCTTAAGCCAAATATGGAATAGACAAGAGCTACTCCTTGCTCAACGAAATGGACTCAACACCGCATATTAAATACCTAAGAATGTACCTGACTAGTAAGTATCTTAAAACCTATGGATTGCTATGTCTCCGAAAGAGAATCAAGCATGTGTACAGGGGCATAAACGCAGCAGTGATAGGATTGGAGAGGTTCGGTGAGCAAATGAAGACCCTTTGAAGTCATATTGCATGGTACCCATTCCACGGGTTTCAACTACCCAGGTTTAAGGTATTCTTCCTTCAGCTAAAACATGCATGTGGAACCTAGAGTATGATCAACCATGTGATCGGGAGACGTGTTCAAATATGTCTCAGTTTTCGTACCCTGGTACTCGGGTGCAACATTCCAGACGCTTTACTAACACCCTCCCGACTTGGAGAGTCAGTCCCTTTAACCTCCTGTTTGGCCCAGTTTGCAATTTCTGCGGAAGATGAACAGGAATAGCGAGAACCAATGAGAGACTAGCTGGAGGTGTCTGGACGGGCAAATTTAACTCTCATTTCCCACCAGGAAGAGGAATTAACCAAAGGCTCAGCATGCCGTGCCGGAACCAGATTAGGGCCTGAAGCCATCCTGCGGTGTTGCGGCCAGCTCAAAAGAAAGCGAGTTGAAGAAAGGAGCTCAGGGGCACTGTAATTCACAAACCTGCAGAGTTATAAATGACAGCTATCGTCCAAAAATATACTGAAGTAAGGCTGCCAAGAGGACTTGAAAGCGGGGCAGAATTGCAGGAAACCGATTTCAGGAGGTAGACTGGAATTGCATTGAAAGCATAGGAAAAGAGGCAGAACGTCCACAATGATGCACTTGGCCAAAAAGGGCGTATGCGTTTTTTCCTGAATATATTCAGGAAAAAACGCATACGCCCTTTTTGGCCAACCAAGCAAGCTTGCAAAGGAAATCTGCACTACAATGAAGTCTCACTTCCCCCCGGTCAAAAGGGCCATCTGAAAAAAGTGTAAAATCCAGAAAGGCAGGACAGGCCATGGAGAACTGGGAGCCTTGTTATGCTGATGGGCGGGATGTAAATTGCCAACAGACACTCGGGAGAAGTGTATGGTGTTTCCTGAAACATCTAAAAAACAAAGCAACAGAGCCTAGGGCACTTCCACTTATGGTCCTATAGCTTAGGGAAATTAAAATCAAAAAGACACAGCCACCCCAAAGTTTGGGACGCCTCTGTTTACAAGAACCTCGTTTACAGTACAAGTTCAACATCGCAGAAAGTGAAAAATGGATAAAGAAGTTGTGGTATTTACTTACAAAGCAATATCACTCAGCAATGAAATCTATGTCATCAGGCCCTTAGCAGCACAATGAGTGGATTCAGGTATGATGATTCTAACTGAAATAAGTCACACAGAAAAAGAAACATCATAAGATATCAGGAATACACGGAATGTAAACTTGGCTACACAGGAACTGAATTACAGAACAGAACAGGGTCTCAAATTTAGAAAACCAACTTATGCTTGCTTAAGGGGAAAGGTGAGTTGGGGTGCTGCATAAAACCAGAGATTGAAATGAGCACAGATAAAGTTCCTTAAGCCAAATATGGAATAGACAAGAGCTACTCCTTGCTCAACGAAATGGACTCAACACCGCATATTAAATACCTAAGAATGTACCTGACTAGTAAGTATCTTAAAACCTATGGATTGCTATGTCTCCGAAAGAGAATCAAGCATGTGTACAGGGGCATAAACGCAGCAGTGATAGGATTGGAGAGGTTCGGTGAGCAAATGAAGACCCTTTGAAGTCATATTGCATGGTACCCATTCCACGGGTTTCAACTACCCAGGTTTAAGGTATTCTTCCTTCAGCTAAAACATGCATGTGGAACCTAGAGTATGATCAACCATGTGATCGGGAGACGTGTTCAAATATGTCTCAGTTTTCGTACCCTGGTACTCGGGTGCAACATTCCAGACGCTTTACTAACACCCTCCCGACTTGGAGAGTCAGTCCCTTTAACCTCCTGTTTGGCCCAGTTTGCAATTTCTGCGGAAGATGAACAGGAATAGCGAGAACCAATGAGAGACTAGCTGGAGGTGTCTGGACGGGCAAATTTAACTCTCATTTCCCACCAGGAAGAGGAATTAACCAAAGGCTCAGCATGCCGTGCCAGAACCAGATTAGGGCCTGAAGCCATCCTGCGGTGTTGCGGCCAGCTCAAAAGAAAGCGAGTTGAAGAAAGGAGCTCAGGGGCACTGTAATTCACAAACCTGCAGAGTTATAAATGACAGCTATCGTCCAAAAATATACTGAAGTAAGGCTGCCAAGAGGACTTGAAAGCGGGGCAGAATTGCAGGAAACCGATTTCAGGAGGTAGACTGGAATTGCATTGAAAGCATAGGAAAAGAGGCAGAACGTCCACAATGATGCACTTGGCCAAAAAGGGCGTATGCGTTTTTTCCTGAATATATTCAGGAAAAAACGCATACGCCCTTTTTGGCCAACCAAGCAAGCTTGCAAAGGAAATCTGCACTACAATGAAGTCTCACTTCCCCCCGGTCAAAAGGGCCATCTGAAAAAAGTGTAAAATCCAGAAAGGCAGGACAGGCCATGGAGAACTGGGAGCCTTGTTATGCTGATGGGCGGGATGTAAATTGCCAACAGACACTCGGGAGAATTGTATGGTGTTTCCTGAAACATCTAAAAAACAAAGCAACAGAGCCTAGGGCACTTCCACTTATGGTTCTATAGCTTAGGGAAATTAAAATCAAAAAGACACAGCCACCCCAAAGTTTGGGACGCCTCTGTTTACAAGAACCTCATTTACAGTACAAGTTCAACATCGCAGAAAGTGAAAAATGGATAAAGAAGTTGTGGTATTTACTTACAAAGCAATATCACTCAGCAATGAAATCTATGTCATCAGGCCCTTAGCAGCACAATGAGTGGATTCAGGTATGATGATTCTAACTGAAATAAGTCACACAGAAAAAGAAACATCATAAGATATCAGTAATACACGGAATGTAAACTTGGCTACACAGGAACTGAATTACAGAACAGAACAGGGTCTCAAATTTAGAAAACCAACTTATGCTTGCTTAAGGGGAAAGGTGACTTGGGGTGCTGCATAAAACCAGAGATTGAAATGAACACAGATAAAGTTCCTTAAGCCAAATATGGAATAGACAAGAGCTACTCCTTGCTCAACGAAATGGACTCAACACCGCATATTAAATGCCTAAGAATGTACCTGACTAGTAAGTATCTTAAAACCTATGGATTGCTATGTCTCCGAAAGAGAATCAAGCATGTGTACAGGGGCATAAACGCAGCAGTGATAGGATTGGAGAGGTTCGGTGAGCAAATGAAGACCCTTTGAAGTCATATTGCATGGTACCCATTCCACGGGTTTCAACTACCCAGGTTTAAGGTATTCTTCCTTCAGCTAAAACATGCATGTGGAACCTAGAGTATGATCAACCATGTGATCGGGAGACGTGTTCAAATATGTCTCAGTTTTCGTACCCTGGTACTCGGGTGCAACATTCCAGACGCTTTACTAACACCCTCCCGACTTGGAGAGTCAGTCCCTTTAACCTCCTGTTTGGCCCAGTTTGCAATTTCTGCGGAAGATGAACAGGAATAGCGAGAACCAATGAGAGACTAGCTGGAGGTGTCTGGACGGGCAAATTTAACTCTCATTTCCCACCAGGAAGAGGAATTAACCAAAGGCTCAGCGTGCCGTGCCGGAACCAGATTAGGGCCTGAAGCCATCCTGCGGTGTTGCGGCCAGCTCAAAAGAAAGCGAGTTGAAGAAAGGAGCTCAGGGGCACTGTAATTCACAAACCTGCAGAGTTATAAATGACAGCTATCGTCCAAAAATATACTGAAGTAAGGCTGCCAAGAGGACTTGAAAGCGGGGCAGAATTGCAGGAAACCGATTTCAGGAGGTAGACTGGAATTGCATTGAAAGCATAGGAAAAGAGGCAGAACGTCCACAATGATGCACTTGGCCAAAAAGGGCGTATGCGTTTTTTCCTGAATATATTCAGGAAAAAACGCATACGCCCTTTTTGGCCAACCAAGCAAGCTTGCAAAGGAAATCTGCACTACAATGAAGTCTCACTTCCCCCCGGTCAAAAGGGCCATCTGAAAAAAGTGTAAAATCCAGAAAGGCAGGACAGGCCATGGAGAACTGGGAGCCTTGTTATGCTGATGGGCGGGATGTAAATTGCCAACAGACACTCGGGAGAAGTGTATGGTGTTTCCTGAAACATCTAAAAAACAAAGCAACAGAGCCTAGGGCACTTCCACTTATGGTCCTATAGCTTAGGGAAATTAAAATCAAAAAGACACAGCCACCCCAAAGTTTGGGACGCCTCTGTTTACAAGAACCTCGTTTACAGTACAAGTTCAACATCGCAGAAAGTGAAAAATGGATAAAGAAGTTGTGGTATTTACTTACAAAGCAATATCACTCAGCAATGAAATCTATGTCATCAGGCCCTTAGCAGCACAATGAGTGGATTCAGGTATGATGATTCTAACTGAAATAAGTCACACAGAAAAAGAAACATCATAAGATATCAGTAATACACGGAATGTAAACTTGGCTACACAGGAACTGAATTACAGAACAGAACAGGGTCTCAAATTTAGAAAACCAACTTATGCTTGCTTAAGGGGAAAGGTGAGTTGGGGTGCTGCATAAAACCAGAGATTGAAATGAACACAGATAAAGTTCCTTAAGCCAAATATGGAATAGACAAGAGCTACTCCTTGCTCAACGAAATGGACTCAACACCGCATATTAAATGCCTAAGAATGTACCTGACTAGTAAGTATCTTAAAACCTATGGATTGCTATGTCTCCGAAAGAGAATCAAGCATGTGTACAGGGGCATAAACGCAGCAGTGATAGGATTGGAGAGGTTCGGTGAGCAAATGAAGACCCTTTGAAGTCATATTGCATGGTACCCATTCCACGGGTTTCAACTACCCAGGTTTAAGGTATTCTTCCTTCAGCTAAAACATGCATGTGGAACCTAGAGTATGATCAACCATGTGATCGGGAGACGTGTTCAAATATGTCTCAGTTTTCGTACCCTGGTACTCGGGTGCAACATTCCAGACGCTTTACTAACACCCTCCCGACTTGGAGAGTCAGTCCCTTTAACCTCCTGTTTGGCCCAGTTTGCAATTTCTGCGGAAGATGAACAGGAATAGCGAGAACCAATGAGAGACTAGCTGGAGGTGTCTGGACGGGCAAATTTAACTCTCATTTCCCACCAGGAAGAGGAATTAACCAAAGGCTCAGCGTGCCGTGCCGGAACCAGATTAGGGCCTGAAGCCATCCTGCGGTGTTGCGGCCAGCTCAAAAGAAAGCGAGTTGAAGAAAGGAGCTCAGGGGCACTGTAATTCACAAACCTGCAGAGTTATAAATGACAGCTATCGTCCAAAAATATACTGAAGTAAGGCTGCCAAGAGGACTTGAAAGCGGGGCAGAATTGCAGGAAACCGATTTCAGGAGGTAGACTGGAATTGCATTGAAAGCATAGGAAAAGAGGCAGAACGTCCACAATGATGCACTTGGCCAAAAAGGGCGTATGCGTTTTTTCCTGAATATATTCAGGAAAAAACGCATACGCCCTTTTTGGCCAACCAAGCAAGCTTGCAAAGGAAATCTGCACTACAATGAAGTCTCACTTCCCCCCGGTCAAAAGGGCCATCTGAAAAAAGTGTAAAATCCAGAAAGGCAGGACAGGCCATGGAGAACTGGGAGCCTTGTTATGCTGATGGGCGGGATGTAAATTGCCAACAGACACTCGGGAGAAGTGTATGGTGTTTCCTGAAACATCTAAAAAACAAAGCAACAGAGCCTAGGGCACTTCCACTTATGGTCCTATAGCTTAGGGAAATTAAAATCAAAAAGACACAGCCACCCCAAAGTTTGGGACGCCTCTGTTTACAAGAACCTCGTGTACAGTACAAGTTCAACATCGCAGAAAGTGAAAAATGGATAAAGAAGTTGTGGTATTCACTTACAAAGCAATATCACTCAGCAATGAAATCTATGTCATCAGGCCCTTAGCAGCACAATGAGTGGATTCAGGTATGATGATTCTAACTGAAATAAGTCACACAGAAAAAGAAACATCATAAGATATCAGTAATACACGGAATGTAAACTTGGCTACACAGGAACTGAATTACAGAACAGAACAGGGTCTCAAATTTAGAAAACCAACTTATGCTTGCTTAAGGGTAAAGGTGAGTTGGGGTGCTGCATAAAACCAGAGATTGAAATGAGCACAGATAAAGTTCCTTAAGCCAAATATGGAATAGACAAGAGCTACTCCTTGCTCAACGAAATGGACTCAACACCGCATATAAAACGGCTAAGAATGTACCTCACTAGTAAGTATCTTAAAACCTATGGATTGCTATGTCTCCGAAAGAGAATCAAGCATGTGTACAGGGGCATAAACGCAGCAGTGATAGGATTGGAGAGGTTCGGTGAGCAAATGAAGACCCTTTGAAGGCATATTGCATGGTACCCATTCCACGGGTTTCAACTACCCAGGTTTAAGGTATTCTTCCTTCAGCTAAAACATGCATGTGGAACCTAGAGTATGATCAACCATGTGATCGGGAGACGTGTTCAAATATGTCTCAGTTTTCGTACCCTGGTACTCGGGTGCAATATTCCAGACGCTTTACTAACACCCTCCCGACTTGGAGAGTCAGTCCCTTTAACCTCCTGTTTGGCCCAGTTTGCAATTTCTGCGGAAGATGAACAGGAATAGCGAGAACCAATGAGAGACTAGCTGGAGGTGTCTGGACGGGCAAATTTAACTCTCATTTCCCACCAGGAAGAGGAATTAACCAAAGGCTCAGCGTGCCGTGCCGGAACCAGATTAGGGCCTGAAGCCATCCTGCGGTGTTGCGGCCAGCTCAAAAGAAAGCGAGTTGAAGAAAGGAGCTCAGGGGCACTGTAATTCACAAACCTGCAGAGTTATAAATGACAGCTATCGTCCAAAAATATACTGAAGTAAGGCTGCCAAGAGGACTTGAAAGCGGGGCAGAATTGCAGGAAACCGATTTCAGGAGGTAGACTGGAATTGCATTGAAAGCATAGGAAAAGAGGCAGAACGTCCACAATGATGCACTTGGCCAAAAAGGGCGTATGCGTTTTTTCCTGAATATATTCAGGAAAAAACGCATACGCCCTTTTTGGCCAACCAAGCAAGCTTGCAAAGGAAATCTGCACTACAATGAAGTCTCACTTCCCCCCGGTCAAAAGGGCCATCTGAAAAAAGTGTAAAATCCAGAAAGGCAGGACAGGCCATGGAGAACTGGGAGCCTTGTTATGCTGATGGGCGGGATGTAAATTGCCAACAGACACTCGGGAGAAGTGTATGGTGTTTCCTGAAACATCTAAAAAACAAAGCAACAGAGCCTAGGGCACTTCCACTTATGGTCCTATAGCTTAGGGAAATTAAAATCAAAAAGACACAGCCACCCCAAAGTTTGGGACGCCTCTGTTTACAAGAACCTCGTTTACAGTACAAGTTCAACATCGCAGAAAGTGAAAAATGGATAAAGAAGTTGTGGTATTTACTTACAAAGCAATATCACTCAGCAATGAAATCTATGTCATCAGGCCCTTAGCAGCACAATGAGTGGATTCAGGTATGATGATTCTAACTGAAATAAGTCACACAGAAAAAGAACCATCATAAGATATCAGTAATACACGGAATGTAAACTTGGCTACACAGGAACTGAATTACAGAACAGAACAGGGTCTCAAATTTAGAAAACCAACTTATGCTTGCTTAAGGGTAAAGGTGAGTTGGGGTGCTGCATAAAACCAGAGATTGAAATGAGCACAGATAAAGTTCCTTAAGCCAAATATGGAATAGACAAGAGCTACTCCTTGCTCAACGAAATGGACTCAACACCGCATATAAAACGGCTAAGAATGTACCTCACTAGTAAGTATCTTAAAACCTATGGATTGCTATGTCTCCGAAAGAGAATCAAGCATGTGTACAGGGGCATAAACGCAGCAGTGATAGGATTGGAGAGGTTCGGTGAGCAAATGAAGACCCTTTGAAGGCATATTGCATGGTACCCATTCCACGGGTTTCAACTACCCAGGTTTAAGGTATTCTTCCTTCAGCTAAAACATGCATGTGGAACCTAGAGTATGATCAACCATGTGATCGGGAGACGTGTTCAAATATGTCTCAGTTTTCGTACCCTGGTACTCGGGTGCAATATTCCAGACGCTTTACTAACACCCTCCCGACTTGGAGAGTCAGTCCCTTTAACCTCCTGTTTGGCCCAGTTTGCAATTTCTGCGGAAGATGAACAGGAATAGCGAGAACCAATGAGAGACTAGCTGGAGGTGTCTGGACGGGCAAATTTAACTCTCATTTCCCACCAGGAAGAGGAATTAACCAAAGGCTCAGCGTGCCGTGCCGGAACCAGATTAGGGCCTGAAGCCATCCTGCGGTGTTGCGGCCAGCTCAAAAGAAAGCGAGTTGAAGAAAGGAGCTCAGGGGCACTGTAATTCACAAACCTGCAGAGTTATAAATGACAGCTATCGTCCAAAAATATACTGAAGTAAGGCTGCCAAGAGGACTTGAAAGCGGGGCAGAATTGCAGGAAACCGATTTCAGGAGGTAGACTGGAATTGCATTGAAAGCATAGGAAAAGAGGCAGAACGTCCACAATGATGCACTTGGCCAAAAAGGGCGTATGCGTTTTTTCCTGAATATATTCAGGAAAAAACGCATACGCCCTTTTTGGCCAACCAAGCAAGCTTGCAAAGGAAATCTGCACTACAATGAAGTCTCACTTCCCCCCGGTCAAAAGGGCCATCTGAAAAAAGTGTAAAATCCAGAAAGGCAGGACAGGCCATGGAGAACTGGGAGCCTTGTTATGCTGATGGGCGGGATGTAAATTGCCAACAGACACTCGGGAGAAGTGTATGGTGTTTCCTGAAACATCTAAAAAACAAAGCAACAGAGCCTAGGGCACTTCCACTTATGGTCCTATAGCTTAGGGAAATTAAAATCAAAAAGACACAGCCACCCCAAAGTTTGGGACGCCTCTGTTTACAAGAACCTCGTTTACAGTACAAGTTCAACATCGCAGAAAGTGAAAAATGGATAAAGAAGTTGTGGTATTTACTTACAAAGCAATATCACTCAGCAATGAAATCTATGTCATCAGGCCCTTAGCAGCACAATGAGTGGATTCAGGTATGATGATTCTAACTGAAATAAGTCACACAGAAAAAGAACCATCATAAGATATCAGTAATACACGGAATGTAAACTTGGCTACACAGGAACTGAATTACAGAACAGAACAGGGTCTCAAATTTAGAAAACCAACTTATGCTTGCTTAAGGGGAAAGGTGAGTTGGGGTGCTGCATAAAACCAGAGATTGAAATGAGCACAGATAAAGTTCCTTAAGCCAAATATGGAATAGACAAGAGCTACTCCTTGCTCAACGAAATGGACTCAACACCGCATATTAAATGCCTAAGAATGTACCTGACTAGTAAGTATCTTAAAACCTATGGATTGCTATGTCTCCGAAAGAGAATCAAGCATGTGTACAGGGGCATAAACGCAGCAGTGATAGGATTGGAGAGGTTCGGTGAGCAAATGAAGACCCTTTGAAGTCATATTGCATGGTACCCATTCCACGGGTTTCAACTACCCAGGTTTAAGGTATTCTTCCTTCAGCTAAAACATGCATGTGGAACCTAGAGTATGATCAACCATGTGATCGGGAGACGTGTTCAAATATGTCTCAGTTTTCGTACCCTGGTACTCGGGTGCAACATTCCAGACGCTTTACTAACACCCTCCCGACTTGGAGAGTCAGTCCCTTTAACCTCCTGTTTGGCCCAGTTTGCAATTTCTGCGGAAGATGAACAGGAATAGCGAGAACCAATGAGAGACTAGCTGGAGGTGTCTGGACGGGCAAATTTAACTCTCATTTCCCACCAGGAAGAGGAATTAACCAAAGGCTCAGCGTGCCGTGCCGGAACCAGATTAGGGCCTGAAGCCATCCTGCGGTGTTGCGGCCAGCTCACAAGAAAGCGAGTTGAAGAAAGGAGCTCAGGGGCACTGTAATTCACAAACCTGCAGAGTTATAAATGACAGCTATCGTCCAAAAATATACTGAAGTAAGGCTGCCAAGAGGACTTGAAAGCGGGGCAGAATTGCAGGAAACCGATTTCAGGAGGTAGACTGGAATTGCATTGAAAGCATAGGAAAAGAGGCAGAACGTCCACAATGATGCACTTGGCCAAAAAGGGCGTATGCGTTTTTTCCTGAATATATTCAGGAAAAAACGCATACGCCCTTTTTGGCCAACCAAGCAAGCTTGCAAAGGAAATCTGCACTACAATGAAGTCTCACTTCCCCCCGGTCAAAAGGGCCATCTGAAAAAAGTGTAAAATCCAGAAAGGCAGGACAGGCCATGGAGAACTGGGAGCCTTGTTATGCTGATGGGCGGGATGTAAATTGCCAACAGACACTCGGGAGAAGTGTATGGTGTTTCCTGAAACATCTAAAAAACAAAGCAACAGAGCCTAGGGCACTTCCACTTATGGTCCTATAGCTTAGGGAAAGTAAAATCAAAAAGACACAGCCACCCCAAACATTGGGACGCCTCTGTTTACAAGAACCTCGTTTACAGTACAAGTTCAACATCGCAGAAAGTGAAAAATGGATAAAGAAGTTGTGGTATTTACTTACAAAGCAATATCACTCAGCAATGAAATCTATGTCATCAGGCCCTTAGCAGCACAATGAGTGGATTCAGGTATGATGATTCTAACTGAAATAAGTCACACAGAAAAAGAAACATCATAAGATATCAGTAATACACGGAATGTAAACTTGGCTACACAGGAACTGAATTACAGAACAGAACAGGGTCTCAAATTTAGAAAACCAACTTATGCTTGCTTAAGGGGAAAGGTGAGTTGGGGTGCTGCATAAAACCAGAGATTGAAATGAGCACAGATAAAGTTCCTTAAGCCAAATATGGAATAGACAAGAGCTACTCCTTGCTCAACGAAATGGACTCAACACCGCATATTAAATGCCTAAGAATGTACCTGACTAGTAAGTATCTTAAAACCTATGGATTGCTATGTCTCCGAAAGAGAATCAAGCATGTGTACAGGGGCATAAACGCAGCAGTGATAGGATTGGAGAGGTTCGGTGAGCAAATGAAGACCCTTTGAAGTCATATTGCATGGTACCCATTCCACGGGTTTCAACTACCCAGGTTTAAGGTATTCTTCCTTCAGCTAAAACATGCATGTGGAACCTAGAGTATGATCAACCATGTGATCGGGAGACGTGTTCAAATATGTCTCAGTTTTCGTACCCTGGTACTCGGGTGCAACATTCCAGACGCTTTACTAACACCCTCCCGACTTGGAGAGTCAGTCCCTTTAACCTCCTGTTTGGCCCAGTTTGCAATTTCTGCGGAAGATGAACAGGAATAGCGAGAACCAATGAGAGACTAGCTGGAGGTGTCTGGACGGGCAAATTTAACTCTCATTTCCCACCAGGAAGAGGAATTAACCAAAGGCTCAGCGTGCCGTGCCGGAACCAGATTAGGGCCTGAAGCCATCCTGCGGTGTTGCGGCCAGCTCAAAAGAAAGCGAGTTGAAGAAAGGAGCTCAGGGGCACTGTAATTCACAAACCTGCAGAGTTATAAATGACAGCTATCGTCCAAAAATATACTGAAGTAAGGCTGCCAAGAGGACTTGAAAGCGGGGCAGAATTGCAGGAAACCGATTTCAGGAGGTAGACTGGAATTGCATTGAAAGCATAGGAAAAGAGGCAGAACGTCCACAATGATGCACTTGGCCAAAAAGGGCGTATGCGTTTTTTCCTGAATATATTCAGGAAAAAACGCATACGCCCTTTTTGGCCAACCAAGCAAGCTTGCAAAGGAAATCTACACTACAATGAAGTCTCACTTCCCCCCGGTCAAAAGGGCCATCTGAAAAAAGTGTAAAATCCAGAAAGGCAGGACAGGCCATGGAGAACTGGGAGCCTTGTTATGCTGATGGGCGGGATGTAAATTGCCAACAGACACTCGGGAGAAGTGTATGGTGTTTCCTGAAACATCTAAAAAACAAAGCAACAGAGCCTAGGGCACTTCCACTTATGGTCCTATAGCTTAGGGAAATTAAAATCAAAAAGACACAGCCACCCCAAAGTTTGGGACGCCTCTGTTTACAAGAACCTCGTTTACAGTACAAGTTCAACATCGCAGAAAGTGAAAAATGGATAAAGAAGTTGTGGTATTTACTTACAAAGCAATATCACTCAGCAATGAAATCTATGTCATCAGGCCCTTAGCAGCACAATGAGTGGATTCAGGTATGATGATTCTAACTGAAATAAGTCACACAGAAAAAGAAACATCATAAGATATCAGTAATACACGGAATGTAAACTTGGCTACACAGGAACTGAATTACAGAACAGAACAGGGTCTCAAATTTAGAAAACCAACTTATGCTTGCTTAAGGGGAAAGGTGAGTTGGGGTGCTGCATAAAACCAGAGATTGAAATGAACACAGATAAAGTTCCTTAAGCCAAATATGGAATAGACAAGAGCTACTCCTTGCTCAACGAAATGGACTCAACACCGCATATTAAATGCCTAAGAATGTACCTGACTAGTAAGTATCTTAAAACCTATGGATTGCTATGTCTCCGAAAGAGAATCAAGCATGTGTACAGGGGCATAAACGCAGCAGTGATAGGATTGGAGAGGTTCGGTGAGCAAATGAAGACCCTTTGAAGTCATATTGCATGGTACCCATTCCACGGGTTTCAACTACCCAGGTTTAAGGTATTCTTCCTTCAGCTAAAACATGCATGTGGAACCTAGAGTATGATCAACCATGTGATCGGGAGACGTGTTCAAATATGTCTCAGTTTTCGTACCCTGGTACTCGGGTGCAACATTCCAGACGCTTTACTAACACCCTCCCGACTTGGAGAGTCAGTCCCTTTAACCTCCTGTTTGGCCCAGTTTGCAATTTCTGCGGAAGATGAACAGGAATAGCGAGAACCAATGAGAGACTAGCTGGAGGTGTCTGGACGGGCAAATTTAACTCTCATTTCCCACCAGGAAGAGGAATTAACCAAAGGCTCAGCGTGCCGTGCCGGAACCAGATTAGGGCCTGAAGCCATCCTGCGGTGTTGCGGCCAGCTCAAAAGAAAGCGAGTTGAAGAAAGGAGCTCAGGGGCACTGTAATTCACAAACCTGCAGAGTTATAAATGACAGCTATCGTCCAAAAATATACTGAAGTAAGGCTGCCAAGAGGACTTGAAAGCGGGGCAGAATTGCAGGAAACCGATTTCAGGAGGTAGACTGGAATTGCATTGAAAGCATAGGAAAAGAGGCAGAACGTCCACAATGATGCACTTGGCCAAAAAGGGCGTATGCGTTTTTTCCTGAATATATTCAGGAAAAAACGCATACGCCCTTTTTGGCCAACCAAGCAAGCTTGCAAAGGAAATCTGCACTACAATGAAGTCTCACTTCCCCCCGGTCAAAAGGGCCATCTGAAAAAAGTGTAAAATCCAGAAAGGCAGGACAGGCCATGGAGAACTGGGAGCCTTGTTATGCTGATGGGCGGGATGTAAATTGCCAACAGACACTCGGGAGAAGTGTATGGTGTTTCCTGAAACATCTAAAAAACAAAGCAACAGAGCCTAGGGCACTTCCACTTATGGTCCTATAGCTTAGGGAAATTAAAATCAAAAAGACACAGCCACCCCAAAGTTTGGGACGCCTCTGTTTACAAGAACCTCGTGTACAGTACAAGTTCAACATCGCAGAAAGTGAAAAATGGATAAAGAAGTTGTGGTATTTACTTACAAAGCAATATCACTCAGCAATGAAATCTATGTCATCAGGCCCTTAGCAGCACAATGAGTGGATTCAGGTATGATGATTCTAACTGAAATAAGTCACACAGAAAAAGAAACATCATAAGATATCAGTAATACACGGAATGTAAACTTGGCTACACAGGAACTGAATTACAGAACAGAACAGGGTCTCAAATTTAGAAAACCAACTTATGCTTGCTTAAGGGTAAAGGTGAGTTGGGGTGCTGCATAAAACCAGAGATTGAAATGAGCACAGATAAAGTTCCTTAAGCCAAATATGGAATAGACAAGAGCTACTCCTTGCTCAACGAAATGGACTCAACACCGCATATAAAACGGCTAAGAATGTACCTGACTAGTAAGTATCTTAAAACCTATGGATTGCTATGTCTCCGAAAGAGAATCAAGCATGTGTACAGGGGCATAAACGCAGCAGTGATAGGATTGGAGAGGTTCGGTGAGCAAATGAAGACCCTTTGAAGGCATATTGCATGGTACCCATTCCACGGGTTTCAACTACCCAGGTTTAAGGTATTCTTCCTTCAGCTAAAACATGCATGTGGAACCTAGAGTATGATCAACCATGTGATCGGGAGACGTGTTCAAATATGTCTCAGTTTTCGTACCCTGGTACTCGGGTGCAATATTCCAGACGCTTTACTAACACCCTCCCGACTTGGAGAGTCAGTCCCTTTAACCTCCTGTTTGGCCCAGTTTGCAATTTCTGCGGAAGATGAACAGGAATAGCGAGAACCAATGAGAGACTAGCTGGAGGTGTCTGGACGGGCAAATTTAACTCTCATTTCCCACCAGGAAGAGGAATTAACCAAAGGCTCAGCGTGCCGTGCCGGAACCAGATTAGGGCCTGAAGCCATCCTGCGGTGTTGCGGCCAGCTCAAAAGAAAGCGAGTTGAAGAAAGGAGCTCAGGGGCACTGTAATTCACAAACCTGCAGAGTTATAAATGACAGCTATCGTCCAAAAATATACTGAAGTAAGGCTGCCAAGAGGACTTGAAAGCGGGGCAGAATTGCAGGAAACCGATTTCAGGAGGTAGACTGGAATTGCATTGAAAGCATAGGAAAAGAGGCAGAACGTCCACAATGATGCACTTGGCCAAAAAGGGCGTATGCGTTTTTTCCTGAATATATTCAGGAAAAAACGCATACGCACTTTTTGGCCAACCAAGCAAGCTTGCAAAGGAAATCTGCACTACAATGAAGTCTCACTTCCCCCCGGTCAAAAGGGCCATCTGAAAAAAGTGTAAAATCCAGAAAGGCAGGACAGGCCATGGAGAACTGGGAGCCTTGTTATGCTGATGGGCGGGATGTAAATTGCCAACAGACACTCGGGAGAAGTGTATGGTGTTTCCTGAAACATCTAAAAAACAAAGCAACAGAGCCTAGGGCACTTCCACTTATGGTCCTATAGCTTAGGGAAATTAAAATCAAAAAGACACAGCCACCCCAAAGTTTGGGACGCCTCTGTTTACAAGAACCTCGTTTACAGTACAAGTTCAACATCGCAGAAAGTGAAAAATGGATAAAGAAGTTGTGGTATTTACTTACAAAGCAATATCACTCAGCAATGAAATCTATGTCATCAGGCCCTTAGCAGCACAATGAGTGGATTCAGGTATGATGATTCTAACTGAAATAAGTCACACAGAAAAAGAAACATCATAAGATATCAGTAATACACGGAATGTAAACTTGGCTACACAGGAACTGAATTACAGAACAGAACAGGGTCTCAAATTTAGAAAACCAACTTATGCTTGCTTAAGGGGAAAGGTGAGTTGGGGTGCTGCATAAAACCAGAGATTGAAATGAGCACAGATAAAGTTCCTTAAGCCAAATATGGAATAGACAAGAGCTACTCCTTGCTCAACGAAATGGACTCAACACCGCATATTAAATGCCTAAGAATGTACCTGACTAGTAAGTATCTTAAAACCTATGGATTGCTATGTCTCCGAAAGAGAATCAAGCATGTGTACAGGGGCATAAACGCAGCAGTGATAGGATTGGAGAGGTTCGGTGAGCAAATGAAGACCCTTTGAAGTCATATTGCATGGTACCCATTCCACGGGTTTCAACTACCCAGGTTTAAGGTATTCTTCCTTCAGCTAAAACATGCATGTGGAACCTAGAGTATGATCAACCATGTGATCGGGAGACGTGTTCAAATATGTCTCAGTTTTCGTACCCTGGTACTTGGGTGCAACATTCCAGACGCTTTACTAACACCCTCCCGACTTGGAGAGTCAGTCCCTTTAACCTCCTGTTTGGCCCAGTTTGCAATTTCTGCGGAAGATGAACAGGAATAGAGAGAACCAATGAGAGACTAGCTGGAGGTGTCTGGACGGGCAAATTTAACTCTCATTTCCCACCAGGAAGAGGAATTAACCAAAGGCTCAGCGTGCCGTGCCGGAACCAGATTAGGGCCTGAAGCCATCCTGCGGTGTTGCGGCCAGCTCAAAAGAAAGCGAGTTGAAGAAAGGAGCTCAGGGGCACTGTAATTCACAAACCTGCAGAGTTATAAATGACAGCTATCGTCCAAAAATATACTGAAGTAAGGCTGCCAAGAGGACTTGAAAGTGGGGCAGAATTGCAGGAAACCGATTTCAGGAGGTAGACTGGAATTGCATTGAAAGCATAGGAAAAGAGGCAGAACGTCCACAATGATGCACTTGGCCAAAAAGGGCGTATGCGTTTTTTCCTGAATATATTCAGGAAAAAACGCATACGCCCTTTTTGGCCAACCAAGCAAGCTTGCAAAGGAAATCTGCACTACAATGAAGTCTCACTTCCCCACGGTCAAAAGGGCCATCTGAAAAAAGTGTAAAATCCAGAAAGGCAGGACAGGCCATGGAGAACTGGGAGCCTTGTTATGCTGATGGGCGGGATGTAAATTGCCAACAGACACTCGGGAGAAGTGTATGGTGTTTCCTGAAACATCTAAAAAACAAAGCAACAGAGCCTAGGGCACTTCCACTTATGGTCCTATAGCTTAGGGAAATTAAAATCAAAAAGACACAGCCACCCCAAAGTTTGGGACGCCTCTGTTTACAAGAACCTCGTGTACAGTACAAGTTCAACATCGCAGAAAGTGAAAAATGGATAAAGAAGTTGTGGTATTTACTTACAAAGCAATATCACTCAGCAATGAAATCTATGTCATCAGGCCCTTAGCAGCACAATGAGTGGATTCAGGTATGATGATTCTAACTGAAATAAGTCACACAGAAAAAGAAACATCATAAGATATCAGTAATACACGGAATGTAAACTTGGCTACACAGGAACTGAATTACAGAACAGAACAGGGTCTCAAATTTAGAAAACCAACTTATGCTTGCTTAAGGGGAAAGGTGAGTTGGGGTGCTGCATAAAACCAGAGATTGAAATGAGCACAGATAAATTTCCTTAAGCCAAATATGGAATAGACAAGAGCTACCTCTTGCTCAACGAAATGGACTCAACACCGCATATTAAATGCCTAAGAATGTACCTGACTAGTAAGTATCTTAAAACCTATGGATTGCTATGTCTCCGAAAGAGAATCAAGCATGTGTACAGGGGCATAAACGCAGCAGTGATAGGATTGGAGAGGTTCGGTGAGCAAATGAAGACCCTTTGAAGTCATATTGCATGGTACCCATTCCACGGGTTTCAACTACCCAGGTTTAAGGTATTCTTCCTTCAGCTAAAATATGCATGTGGAACCTAGAGTCTGATCAACCATGTGATCGGGAGACGTGTTCAAATATGTCTCAGTTTTCGTACCCTGGTACTCGGGTGCAACATTCCAGACGCTTTACTAACACCCTCCCGACTTGGAGAGTCAGTCCCTTTAACCTCCTGTTTGGCCCAGTTTGCAATTTCTGCGGAAGATGAACAGGAATAGCGAGAACCAATGAGAGACTAGCTGGAGGTGTCTGGACGGGCAAATTTAACTCTCATTTCCCACCAGGAAGAGGAATTAACCAAAGGCTCAGCGTGCCGTGCCGGAACCAGATTAGGGCCTGAAGCCATCCTGCGGCGTTGCGGCCAGCTCAAAAGAAAGCGAGTTGAAGAAAGGAGCTCAGGGGCACTGTAATTCACAAACCTGCAGAGTTATAAATGACAGCTATCGTCCAAAAATATACTGAAGTAAGGCTGCCAAGAGGACTTGAAAGCGGGGCAGAATTGCAGGAAACCGATTTCAGGAGGTAGACTGGAATTGCATTGAAAGCATAGGAAAAGAGGCAGAACGTCCACAATGATGCACTTGGCCAAAAAGGGCGTATGCGTTTTTTCCTGAATATATTCAGGAAAAAACGCATACGCCCTTTTTGGCCAACCAAGCAAGCTTGCAAAGGAAATCTGCACTACAATGAAGTCTCACTTCCCCCCGGTCAAAAGGGCCATCTGAAAAAAGTGTAAAATCCAGAAAGGCAGGACAGGCCATGGAGAACTGGGAGCCTTGTTATGCTGATGGGCGGGATGTAAATTGCCAACAGACACTCGGGAGAAGTGTATGGTGTTTCCTGAAACATCTAAAAAACAAAGCAACAGAGCCTAGGGCACTTCCACTTATGGTCCTATAGCTTAGGGAAATTAAAATCAAAAAGACACAGCCACCCCAAAGTTTGGGACGCCTCTGTTTACAAGAACCTCGTTTACAGTACAAGTTCAACATCGCAGAAAGTGAAAAATGGATAAAGAAGTTGTGGTATTTACTTACAAAGCAATATCACTCAGCAATGAAATCTATGTCATCAGGCCCTTAGCAGCACAATGAGTGGATTCAGGTATGATGATTCTAACTGAAATAAGTCACACAGAAAAAGAAACATCATAAGATATCAGTAATACACGGAATGTAAACTTGGCTACACAGGAACTGAATTACAGAACAGAACAGGGTCTCAAATTTAGAAAACCAACTTATGCTTGCTTAAGGGTAAAGGTGAGTTGGGGTGCTGCATAAAACCAGAGATTGAAATGAGCACAGATAAAGTTCCTTAAGCCAAATATGGAATAGACAAGAGCTACTCCTTGCTCAACGAAATGGACTCAACACCGCATATAAAACGGCTAAGAATGTACCTGACTAGTAAGTATCTTAAAACCTATGGATTGCTATGTCTCTGAAAGAGAATCAAGCATGTGTACAGGGGCATAAACGCAGCAGTGATAGGATTGGAGAGGTTCGGTGAGCAAATGAAGACCCTTTGAAGGCATATTGCATGGTACCCATTCCACGGGTTTCAACTACCCAGGTTTAAGGTATTCTTCCTTCAGCTAAAACATGCATGTGGAACCTAGAGTATGATCAACCATGTGATCGGGAGACGTGTTCAAATATGTCTCAGTTTTCGTACCCTGGTACTCGGGTGCAATATTCCAGACGCTTTACTAACACCCTCCCGACTTGGAGAGTCAGTCCCTTTAACCTCCTGTTTGGCCCAGTTTGCAATTTCTGCGGAAGATGAACAGGAATAGCGAGAACCAATGAGAGACTAGCTGGAGGTGTCTGGACGGGCAAATTTAACTCTCATTTCCCACCAGGAAGAGGAATTAACCAAAGGCTCAGCGTGCCGTGCCGGAACCAGATTAGGGCCTGAAGCCATCCTGCGGTGTTGCGGCCAGCTCAAAAGAAAGCGAGTTGAAGAAAGGAGCTCAGGGGCACTGTAATTCACAAACCTGCAGAGTTATAAATGACAGCTATCGTCCAAAAATATACTGAAGTAAGGCTGCCAAGAGGACTTGAAAGCGGGGCAGAATTGCAGGAAACCGATTTCAGGAGGTAGACTGGAATTGCATTGAAAGCATAGGAAAAGAGGCAGAACGTCCACAATGATGCACTTGGCCAAAAAGGGCGTATGCGTTTTTTCCTGAATATATTCAGGAAAAAACGCATACGCCCTTTTTGGCCAACCAAGCAAGCTTGCAAAGGAAATCTGCACTACAATGAAGTCTCACTTCCCCCCGGTCAAAAGGGCCATCTGAGAAAAGTGTAAAATCCAGAAAGACAGGACAGGCCATGGAGAACTGGGAGCCTTGTTATGCTGATGGGCGGGATGTAAATTGCCAACAGACACTCGGGAGAAGTGTATGGTGTTTCCTGAAACATCTAAAAAACAAAGCAACAGAGCCTAGGGCACTTCCACTTATGGTCCTATAGCTTAGGGAAATTAAAATCAAAAAGACACAGCCACCCCAAAGTTTGGGACGCCTCTGTTTACAAGAACCTCGTGTACAGTACAAGTTCAACATCGCAGAAAGTGAAAAATGGATAAAGAAGTTGTGGTATTTACTTACAAAGCAATATCACTCAGTAATGAAATCTATGTCATCAGGCCCTTAGCAGCACAATGAGTGGATTCAGGTATGATGATTCTAACTGAAATAAGTCACACAGAAAAAGAAACATCATAAGATATCAGTAATACACGGAATGTAAACTTGGCTACACAGGAACTGAATTACAGAACAGAACAGGGTCTCAAATTTAGAAAACCAACTTATGCTTGCTTAAGGGGAAAGGTGAGTTGGGGTGCTGCATAAAACCAGAGATTGAAATGAGCACAGATAAAGTTCCTTAAGCCAAATATGGAATAGACAAGAGCTACTCCTTGCTCAACGAAATGGACTCAACACCGCATATTAAATGCCTAAGAATGTACCTGACTAGTAAGTATCTTAAAACCTATGGATTGCTATGTCTCCGAAAGAGAATCAAGCATGTGTACAGGGGCATAAACGCAGCAGTGATAGGATTGGAGAGGTTCGGTGAGCAAATGAAGACCCTTTGAAGTCATATTGCATGGTACCCATTCCACGGGTTTCAACTACCCAGGTTTAAGGTATTCTTCCTTCAGCTAAAACATGCATGTGGAACCTAGAGTCTGATCAACCATGTGATCGGGAGACGTGTTCAAATATGTCTCAGTTTTCGTACCCTGGTACTCGGGTGCAACATTCCAGACGCTTTACTAACACCCTCCCGACTTGGAGAGTCAGTCCCTTTAACCTCCTGTTTGGCCCAGTTTGCAATTTCTGCGGAAGATGAACAGGAATAGCGAGAACCAATGAGAGACTAGCTGGAGGTGTCTGGACGGGCAAATTTAACTCTCATTTCCCACCAGGAAGAGGAATTAACCAAAGGCTCAGCGTGCCGTGCCGGAACCAGATTAGGGCCTGAAGCCATCCTGCGGTGTTGCGGCCAGCTCAAAAGAAAGCGAGTTGAAGAAAGGAGCTCAGGGGCACTGTAATTCACAAACCTGCAGAGTTATAAATGACAGCTATCGTCCAAAAATATACTGAAGTAAGGCTGCCAAGAGGACTTGAAAGCGGGGCAGAATTGCAGGAAACCGATTTCAGGAGGTAGACTGGAATTGCATTGAAAGCATAGGAAAAGAGGCAGAACGTCCACAATGATGCACTTGGCCAAAAAGGGCGTATGCGTTTTTTCCTGAATATATTCAGGAAAAAACGCATACGCCCTTTTTGGCCAACCAAGCAAGCTTGCAAAGGAAATCTGCACTACAATGAAGTCTCACTTCCCCCCGGTCAAAAGGGCCATCTGAAAAAAGTGTAAAATCCAGAAAGGCAGGACAGGCCATGGAGAACTGGGAGCCTTGTTATGCTGATGGGCGGGATGTAAATTGCCAACAGACACTCAGGAGAAGTGTATGGTGTTTCCTGAAACATCTAAAAAACAAAGCAACAGAGCCTAGGGCACTTCCACTTATGGTCCTATAGCTTAGGGAAATTAAAATCAAAAAGACACAGCCACCCCAAAGTTTGGGACGCCTCTGTTTACAAGAACCTCGTTTACAGTACAAGTTCAACATCGCAGAAAGTGAAAAATGGATAAAGAAGTTGTGGTATTTACTTACAAAGCAATATCACTCAGCAATGAAATCTATGTCATCAGGCCCTTAGCAGCACAATGAGTGGATTCAGGTATGATGATTCTAACTGAAATAAGTCACACAGAAAAAGAAACATCATAAGATATCAGTAATACACGGAATGTAAACTTGGCTACACAGGAACTGAATTACAGAACAGAACAGGGTCTCAAATTTAGAAAACCAACTTATGCTTGCTTAAGGGTAAAGGTGAGTTGGGGTGCTGCATAAAACCAGAGATTGAAATGAGCACAGATAAAGTTCCTTAAGCCAAATATGGAATAGACAAGAGCTACTCCTTGCTCAACGAAATGGACTCAACACCGCATATAAAACGGCTAAGAATGTACCTGACTAGTAAGTATCTTAAAACCTATGGATTGCTATGTCTCTGAAAGAGAATCAAGCATGTGTACAGGGGCATAAACGCAGCAGTGATAGGATTGGAGAGGTTCGGTGAGCAAATGAAGACCCTTTGAAGGCATATTGCATGGTACCCATTCCACGGGTTTCAACTACCCAGGTTTAAGGTATTCTTCCTTCAGCTAAAACATGCATGTGGAACCTAGAGTATGATCAACCATGTGATCGGGAGACGTGTTCAAATATGTCTCAGTTTTCGTACCCTGGTACTCGGGTGCAATATTCCAGACGCTTTACTAACACCCTCCCGACTTGGAGAGTCAGTCCCTTTAACCTCCTGTTTGGCCCAGTTTGCAATTTCTGCGGAAGATGAACAGGAATAGCGAGAACCAATGAGAGACTAGCTGGAGGTGTCTGGACGGGCAAATTTAACTCTCATTTCCCACCAGGAAGAGGAATTAACCAAAGGCTCAGCGTGCCGTGCCGGAACCAGATTAGGGCCTGAAGCCATCCTGCGGTGTTGCGGCCAGCTCAAAAGAAAGCGAGTTGAAGAAAGGAGCTCAGGGGCACTGTAATTCACAAACCTGCAGAGTTATAAATGACAGCTATCGTCCAAAAATATACTGAAGTAAGGCTGCCAAGAGGACTTGAAAGCGGGGCAGAATTGCAGGAAACCGATTTCAGGAGGTAGACTGGAATTGCATTGAAAGCATAGGAAAAGAGGCAGAACGTCCACAATGATGCACTTGGCCAAAAAGGGCGTATGCGTTTTTTCCTGAATATATTCAGGAAAAAACGCATACGCCCTTTTTGGCCAACCAAGCAAGCTTGCAAAGGAAATCTGCACTACAATGAAGTCTCACTTCCCCCCGGTCAAAAGGGCCATCTGAGAAAAGTGTAAAATCCAGAAAGACAGGACAGGCCATGGAGAACTGGGAGCCTTGTTATGCTGATGGGCGGGATGTAAATTGCCAACAGACACTCGGGAGAAGTGTATGGTGTTTCCTGAAACATCTAAAAAACAAAGCAACAGAGCCTAGGGCACTTCCACTTATGGTCCTATAGCTTAGGGAAATTAAAATCAAAAAGACACAGCCACCCGAAAGTTTGGGACGCCTCTGTTTACAAGAACCTCGTGTACAGTACAAGTTCAACATCGCAGAAAGTGAAAAATGTTTAAAGAAGTTGTGGTATTTACTTACAAAGCAATATCACTCAGCAATGAAATCTATGTCATCAGGCCCTTAGCAGCACAATGAGTGGATTCAGGTATGATGATTCTAACTGAAATAAGTCACACAGAAAAAGAAACATCATAAGATATCAGTAATACACGGAATGTAAACTTGGCTACACAGGAACTGAATTACAGAACAGAACAGGGTCTCAAATTTAGAAAACCAACTTATGCTTGCTTAAGGGGAAAGGTGAGTTGGGGTGCTGCATAAAACCAGAGATTGAAATGAACACAGATAAAGTTCCTTAAGCCAAATATGGAATAGACAAGAGCTACTCCTTGCTCAACGAAATGGACTCAACACCGCATATTAAATGCCTAAGAATGTACCTGACTAGTAAGTATCTTAAAACCTATGGATTGCTATGTCTCCGAAAGAGAATCAAGCATGTGTACAGGGGCATAAACGCAGCAGTGATAGGATTGGAGAGGTTCGGTGAGCAAATGAAGACCCTTTGAAGTCATATTGCATGGTACCCATTCCACGGGTTTCAACTACCCAGGTTTAAGGTATTCTTCCTTCAGCTAAAACATGCATGTGGAACCTAGAGTATGATCAACCATGTGATCGGGAGACGTGTTCAAATATGTCTCAGTTTTCGTACCCTGGTACTCGGGTGCAACATTCCAGACGCTTTACTAACACCCTCCCGACTTGGAGAGTCAGTCCCTTTAACCTCCTGTTTGGCCCAGTTTGCAATTTCTGCGGAAGATGAACAGGAATAGCGAGAACCAATGAGAGACTAGCTGGAGGTGTCTGGACGGGCAAATTTAACTCTCATTTCCCACCAGGAAGAGGAATTAACCAAAGGCTCAGCGTGCCGTGCCGGAACCAGATTAGGGCCTGAAGCCATCCTGCGGTGTTGCGGCCAGCTCAAAAGAAAGCGAGTTGAAGAAAGGAGCTCAGGGGCACTGTAATTCACAAACCTGCAGAGTTATAAATGACAGCTATCGTCCAAAAATATACTGAAGTAAGGCTGCCAAGAGGACTTGAAAGCGGGGCAGAATTGCAGGAAACCGATTTCAGGAGGCAGACTGGAATTGCATTGAAAGCATAGGAAAAGAGGCAGAACGTCCACAATGATGCACTTGGCCAAAAAGGGCGTATGCGTTTTTTCCTGAATATATTCAGGAAAAAACGCATACGCCCTTTTTGGCCAACCAAGCAAGCTTGCAAAGGAAATCTGCACTACAATGAAGTCTCACTTCCCCCCGGTCAAAAGGGCCATCTGAAAAAAGTGTAAAATCCAGAAAGGCAGGACAGGCCATGGAGAACTGGGAGCCTTGTTATGCTGATGGGCGGGATGTAAATTGCCAACAGACACTCGGGAGAAGTGTATGGTGTTTCCTGAAACATCTAAAAAACAAAGCAACAGAGCCTAGGGCACTTCCACTTATGGTCCTATAGCTTAGGGAAATTAAAATCAAAAAGACACAGCCACCCCAAAGTTTGGGACGCCTCTGTTTACAAGAACCTCGTGTACAGTACAAGTTCAACATCGCAGAAAGTGAAAAATGGATAAAGAAGTTGTGGTATTTACTTACAAAGCAATATCACTCAGCAATGAAATCTATGTCATCAGGCCCTTAGCAGCACAATGAGTGGATTCAGGTATGATGATTCTAACTGAAATAAGTCACACAGAAAAAGAAACATCATAAGATATCAGTAATACACGGAATGTAAACTTGGCTACACAGGAACTGAATTACAGAACAGAACAGGGTCTCAAATTTAGAAAACCAACTTATGCTTGCTTAAGGGGAAAGGTGAGTTGGGGTGCTGCATAAAACCAGAGATTGAAATGAGCACAGATAAAGTTCCTTAAGCCAAATATGGAATAGACAAGAGCTACTCCTTGCTCAACGAAATGGACTCAACACCTCATATTAAATGCCTAAGAATGTACCTGACTAGTAAGTATCTTAAAACCTATGGATTGCTATGTCTCCGAAAGAGAATCAAGCATGTGTACAGGGGCATAAACGCAGCAGTGATAGGATTGGAGAGGTTCGGTGAGCAAATGAAGACCCTTTGAAGTCATATTGCATGGTACCCATTCCACGGGTTTCAACTACCCAGGTTTAAGGTATTCTTCCTTCAGCTAAAACATGCATGTGGAACCTAGAGTATGATCAACCATGTGATCGGGAGACGTGTTCAAATATGTCTCAGTTTTCGTACCCTGGTACTCGGGTGCAACATTCCAGACGCTTTACTAACACCCTCCCGACTTGGAGAGTCAGTCCCTTTAACCTCCTGTTTGGCCCAGTTTGCAATTTCTGCGGAAGATGAACAGGAATAGCGAGAACCAATGAGAGACTAGCTGGAGGTGTCTGGACGGGCAAATTTAACTCTCATTTCCCACCAGGAAGAGGAATTAACCAAAGGCTCAGCGTGCCGTGCCGGAACCAGATTAGGGCCTGAAGCCATCCTGCGGTGTTGCGGCCAGCTCAAAAGAAAGCGAGTTGAAGAAAGGAGCTCAGGGGCACTGTAATTCACAAACCTGCAGAGTTATAAATGACAGCTATCGTCCAAAAATATACTGAAGTAAGGCTGCCAAGAGGACTTGAAAACGGGGCAGAATTGCAGGAAACCGATTTCAGGAGGCAGACTGGAATTGCATTGAAAGCATAGGAAAAGAGGCAGAACGTCCACCATGATGCACTTGGCCAAAAAGGGCGTATGCGTTTTTTCCTGAATATATTCAGGAAAAAACGCATACGCCCTTTTTGGCCAACCAAGCAAGCTTGCAAAGGAAATCTGCACTACAATGAAGTCTCACTTCCCCCCGGTCAAAAGGGCCATCTGAAAAAAGTGTAAAATCCAGAAAGGCAGGACAGGCCATGGAGAACTGGGAGCCTTGTTATGCTGATGGGCGGGATGTAAATTGCCAACAGACACTCGGGAGAAGTGTATGGTGTTTCCTGAAACATCTAAAAAACAAAGCAACAGAGCCTAGGGCACTTCCACTTATGGTCCTATAGCTTAGGGAAATTAAAATCAAAAAGACACAGCCACCCCAAAGTTTGGGACGCCTCTGTTTACAAGAACCTCGTTTACAGTACAAGTTCAACATCGCAGAAAGTGAAAAATGGATAAAGAAGTTGTGGTATTTACTTACAAAGCAATATCACTCAGCAATGAAATCTATGTCATCAGGCCCTTAGCAGCACAATGAGTGGATTCAGGTATGATGATTCTAACTGAAATAAGTCACACAGAAAAAGAAACATCATAAGATATCAGTAATACACGGAATGTAAACTTGGCTACACAGGAACTGAATTACAGAACAGAACAGGGTCTCAAATTTAGAAAACCAACTTATGCTTGCTTAAGGGGAAAGGTGAGTTGGGGTGCTGCATAAAACCAGAGATTGAAATGAGCACAGATAAAGTTCCTTAAGCCAAATATGGAATAGACAAGAGCTACTCCTTGCTCAACGAAATGGACTCAACACCGCATATTAAATGCCTAAGAATGTACCTGACTAGTAAGTATCTTAAAACCTATGGATTGCTATGTCTCCGAAAGAGAATCAAGCATGTGTACAGGGGCATAAACGCAGCAGTGATAGGATTGGAGAGGTTCGGTGAGCAAATGAAGACCCTTTGAAGTCATATTGCATGGTACCCATTCCACGGGTTTCAACTACCCAGGTTTAAGGTATTCTTCCTTCAGCTAAAACATGCATGTGGAACCTAGAGTATGATCAACCATGTGATCGGGAGACGTGTTCAAATATGTCTCAGTTTTCGTACCCTGGTACTCGGGTGCAACATTCCAGACGCTTTACTAACACCCTCCCGACTTGGAGAGTCAGTCCCTTTAACCTCCTGTTTGGCCCAGTTTGCAATTTCTGCGGAAGATGAACAGGAATAGCGAGAACCAATGAGAGACTAGCTGGAGGTGTCTGGACGGGCAAATTTTTTCCTGAATATATTCAGGAAAAAACGCATACGCCCTTTTTGGCCAACCAAGCAAGCTTGCAAAGGAAATCTGCACTACAATGAAGTCTCACTTCCCCCCGGTCAAAAGGGCCATCTGAAAAAAGTGTAAAATCCAGAAAGGCAGGACAGGCCATGGAGAACTGGGAGCCTTGTTATGCTGATGGGCGGGATGTAAATTGCCAACAGACACTCGGGAGAAGTGTATGGTGTTTCCTGAAACATCTAAAAAACAAAGCAACAGAGCCTAGGGCACTTCCACTTATGGTCCTATAGCTTAGGGAAATTAAAATCAAAAAGACACAGCCACCCCAAAGTTTGGGACGCCTCTGTTTACAAGAACCTCGTTTACTGTACAAGTTCAACATCGCAGAAAGTGAAAAATGGATAAAGAAGTTGTGGTATTTACTTACAAAGCAATATCACTCAGCAATGAAATCTATGTCATCAGGCCCTTAGCAGCACAATGAGTGGATTCAGGTATGATGATTCTAACTGAAATAAGTCACACCGAAAAAGAAACATCATAAGATATCAGTAATACACGGAATGTAAACTTGGCTACACAGGAACTGAATTACAGAACAGAACAGGGTCTCAAATTTAGAAAACCAACTTATGCTTGCTTAAGGGGAAAGGGGAGTTGGGGTGCTGCATAAAACCAGAGATTGAAATGAGCACAGATAAAGTTCCTTAAGCCAAATATGGAATAGACAAGAGCTACTCCTTGCTCAACGAAATGGACTCAACACCGCATATTAAATGCCTAAGAATGTACCTGACTAGTAAGTATCTTAAAACCTATGGATTGCTATGTCTCCGAAAGAGAATCAAGCATGTGTACAGGGGCATAAACGCAGCAGTGATAGGATTGGAGAGGTTCGGTGAGCAAATGAAGACCCTTTGAAGTCATATTGCATGGTACCCATTCCACGGGTTTCAACTACCCAGGTTTAAGGTATTCTTCCTTCAGCTAAAACATGCATGTGGAACCTAGGGTATGATCAACCATGTGATCGGGAGACGTGTTCAAATATGTCTCAGTTTTCGTACCCTGGTACTCGGGTGCAACATTCCAGACGCTTTACTAACACCCTCCCGACTTGGAGAGTCAGTCCCTTTAACCTCCTGTTTGGCCCAGTTTGCAATTTCTGCGGAAGATGAACAGGAATAGCGAGAACCAATGAGAGACTAGCTGGAAGGTGTCTGGACGGGCAAATTTAACTCTCATTTCCCACCAGGAAGAGGAATTAACCAAAGGCTCAGCGTGCCGTGCCGGAACCAGATTAGGGCCTGAAGCCATCCTGCGGTGTTGCGGCCAGCTCAAAAGAAAGCGAGTTGAAGAAAGGAGCTCAGGGGCACTGTAATTCACAAACCTGCAGAGTTATAAATGACAGCTATCGTCCAAAAATATACTGAAGTAAGGCTGCCAAGAGGACTTGAAAGCGGGGCAGAATTGCAGGAAACCGATTTCAGGAGGCAGACTGGAATTGCATTGAAAGCATAGGAAAAGAGGCAGAACGTCCACAATGATGCACTTGGCCAAAAAGGGCGTATGCGTTTTTTCCTGAATATATTCAGGAAAAAACGCATACGCCCTTTTTGGCCAACCAAGCAAGCTTGCAAAGGAAATCTGCACTACAATGAAGTCTCACTTCCTCCCGGTCAAAAGGACCATCTGAAAAAAGTGTAAAATCCAGAAAGGCAGGACAGGCCATGGAGAACTGGGAGCCTTGTTATGCTGATGGGCGAGATGTAAATTGCCAACAGACACTCGGGAGAAGTGTATGGTGTTTCCTGAAACATCTAAAAAACAAAGCAACAGAGCCTAGGGCACTTCCACTTATGGTCCTATAGCTTAGGGAAATTAAAATCAAAAAGACACAGCCACCCCAAAGTTTGGGACGCCTCTGTTTACAAGAACCTCGTTTACAGTACAAGTTCAACATCGCAGAAAGTGAAAAATGGATAAAGAAGTTGTGGTATTTACTTACAAAGCAATATCACTCAGCAATGAAATCTATGTCATCAGGCCCTTAGCAGCACAATGAGTGGATTCAGGTATGATGATTCTAACTGAAATAAGTCACACAGAAAAAGAAACATCATAAGATATCAGTAATACACGGAATGTAAACTTGGCTACACAGGAACTGAATTACAGAACAGAACAGGGTCTCAAATTTAGAAAACCAACTTATGCTTGCTTAAGGGGAAAGGTGAGTTGGGGTGCTGCATAAAACCAGAGATTGAAATGAGCACAGATAAAGTTCCTTAAGCCAAATATGGAATAGACAAGAGCTACTCCTTGCTCAACGAAATGGACTCAACACCGCATATTAAACGCCTAAGAATGTACCTGACTAGTAAGTATCTTAAAACCTATGGATTGCTATGTCTCCGAAAGAGAATCAAGCATGTGTACAGGGGCATAAACGCAGCAGTGATAGGATTGGAGAGGTTCGGTGAGCAAATGAAGACCCTTTGAAGTCATATTGCATGGTACCCATTCCACGGGTTTCAACTACCCAGGTTTAAGGTATTCTTCCTTCAGCTAAAACATGCATGTGGAACCTAGAGTATGATCAACCATGTGATCGGGAGACGTGTTCAAATATGTCTCAGTTTTCGTACCCTGGTACTCGGGTGCAACATTCCAGATGCTTTACTAACACCCTCCCGACTTGGAGAGTCAGTCCCTTTAACCTCCTGTTTGGCCCAGTTTGCAATTTCTGCGGAAGATGAACAGGAATAGCGAGAACCAATGAGAGACTAGCTGGAGGTGTCTGGACGGGCAAATTTAACTCTCATTTCCCACCAGGAAGAGGAATTATCCAAAGGCTCAGCGTGCCGTGCCGGAACCAGATTAGGGCCTGAAGCCATCCTGCGGTGTTGCGGCCAGCTCAAAAGAAAGCGAGTTGAAGAAAGGAGCTCAGGGGCACTGTAATTCACAAACCTGCAGAGTTATAAATGACAGCTATCGTCCAAAAATATACTGAAGTAAGGCTGCCAAGAGGACTTGAAAGCGGGGCAGAATTGCAGGAAACCGATTTCAGGAGGTAGACTGGAATTGCATTGAAAGCATAGGAAAAGAGGCAGAACGTCCACAATGATGCACTTGGCCAAAAAGGGCGTATGCGTTTTTTCCTGAATATATTCAGGAAAAAACGCATACGCCCTTTTTGGCCAACCAAGCAAGCTTGCAAAGGAAATCTACACTACAATGAAGTCTCACTTCCCCCCGGTCAAAAGGGCCATCTGAAAAAAGTGTAAAATCCAGAAAGGCAGGACAGGCCATGGAGAACTGGGAGCCTTGTTATGCTGATGGGCGGGATGTAAATTGCCAACAGACACTCGGGAGAAGTGTATGGTGTTTCCTGAAACATCTAAAAAACAAAGCAACAGAGCCTAGGGCACTTCCACTTATGGTCCTATAGCTTAGGGAAATTAAAATCAAAAAGACACAGCCACCCCAAAGTTTGGGACGCCTCTGTTTACAAGAACCTCGTTTACAGTACAAGTTCAACATCGCAGAAAGTGAAAAATGGATAAAGAAGTTGTGGTATTTACTTACAAAGCAATATCACTCAGCAATGAAATCTATGTCATCAGGCCCTTAGCAGCACAATGAGTGGATTCAGGTATGATGATTCTAACTGAAATAAGTCACACAGAAAAAGAAACATCATAAGATATCAGTAATACACGGAATGTAAACTTGGCTACACAGGAACTGAATTACAGAACAGAACAGGGTCTCAAATTTAGAAAACCAACTTATGCTTGCTTAAGGGTAAAGGTGAGTTGGGGTGCTGCATAAAACCAGAGATTGAAATGAGCACAGATAAAGTTCCTTAAGCCAAATATGGAATAGACAAGAGCTACTCCTTGCTCAACGAAATGGACTCAACACCGCATATTAAATGCCTAAGAATGTACCTGACTAGTAAGTATCTTAAAACCTATGGATTGCTATGTCTCCGAAAGAGAATCAAGCATGTGTACAGGGGCATAAACGCAGCAGTGATAGGATTGGAGAGGTTCGGTGAGCAAATGAAGACCCTTTGAAGTCATATTGCATGGTACCCATTCCACGGGTTTCAACTACCCAGGTTTAAGGTATTCTTCCTTCAGCTAAAACATGCATGTGGAACCTAGAGTATGATCAACCATGTGATCGGGAGACGTGTTCAAATATGTCTCAGTTTTCGTACCCTGGTACTCGGGTGCAACATTCCAGACGCTTTACTAACACCCTCCCGACTTGGAGAGTCAGTCCCTTTAACCTCCTGTTTGGCCCAGTTTGCAATTTCTGCGGAAGATGAACAGGAATAGCGAGAACCAATGAGAGACTAGCTGGAAGGTGTCTGGACGGGCAAATTTAACTCTCATTTCCCACCAGGAAGAGGAATTAACCAAAGGCTCAGCGTGCCGTGCCGGAACCAGATTAGGGCCTGAAGCCATCCTGCGGTGTTGCGGCCAGCTCAAAAGAAAGCGAGTTGAAGAAAGGAGCTCAGGGGCACTGTAATTCACAAACCTGCAGAGTTATAAATAACAGCTATCGTCCAAAAATATACTGAAGTAAGGCTGCCAAGAGGACTTGAAAGCGGGGCAGAATTGCAGGAAACCGATTTCAGGAGGCAGACTGGAATTGCATTGAAAGCATAGGAAAAGAGGCAGAACGTCCACAATGATGCACTTGGCCAAAAAGGGCGTATGCGTTTTTTCCTGAATATATTCAGGAAAAAACGCATACGCCCTTTTTGGCCAACCAAGCAAGCTTGCAAAGGAAATCTGCACTACAATGAAGTCTCACTTCCTCCCGGTCAAAAGGGCCATCTGAAAAAAGTGTAAAATCCAGAAAGGCAGGACAGGCCATGGAGAACTGGGAGCCTTGTTATGCTGATGGGCGGGATGTAAATTGCCAACAGACACTCGGGAGAAGTGTATGGTGTTTCCTGAAACATCTAAAAAACAAAGCAACAGAGCCTAGGGCACTTCCACTTATGGTCCTATAGCTTAGGGAAATTAAAATCAAAAAGACACAGCCACCCCAAAGTTTGGGACGCCTCTGTTTACAAGAACCTCGTTTACCGTACAAGTTCAACATCGCAGAAAGTGAAAAATGGATAAAGAAGTTGTGGTATTTACTTACAAAGCAATATCACTCAGCAATGAAATCTATGTCATCAGGCCCTTAGCAGCACAATGAGTGGATTCAGGTATGATGATTCTAACTGAAATAAGTCACACAGAAAAAGAAACATCATAAGATATCAGTAATACACGGAATGTAAACTTGGCTACACAGGAACTGAATTACAGAACAGAACAGGGTCTCAAATTTAGAAAACCAACTTATGCTTGCTTAAGGGGAAAGGTGAGTTGGGGTGCTGCATAAAACCAGAGATTGAAATGAGCACAGATAAAGTTCCTTAAGCCAAATATGGAATAGACAAGAGCTACTCCTTGCTCAACGAAATGGACTCAACACCGCATATTAAATGCCTAAGAATGTACCTGACTAGTAAGTATCTTAAAACCTATGGATTGCTATGTCTCCGAAAGAGAATCAAGCATGTGTACAGGGGCATAAACGCAGCAGTGATAGGATTGGAGAGGTTCGGTGAGCAAATGAAGACCCTTTGAAGTCATATTGCATGGTACCCATTCCACGGGTTTCAACTACCCAGGTTTAAGGTATTCTTCCTTCAGCTAAAACATGCATGTGGAACCTAGAGTATGATCAACCATGTGATCGGGAGACGTGTTCAAATATGTCTCAGTTTTCGTACCCTGGTACTCGGGTGCAACATTCCAGACGCTTTACTAACACCCTCCCGACTTGGAGAGTCAGTCCCTTTAACCTCCTGTTTGGCCCAGTTTGCAATTTCTGCGGAAGATGAACAGGAATAGCGAGAACCAATGAGAGACTAGCTGGAGGTGTCTGGACGGGCAAATTTAACTCTCATTTCCCACCAGGAAGAGGAATTAACCAAAGGCTCAGCGTGCCGTGCCGGAACCAGATTAGGGCCTGAAGCCATCCTGCGGTGTTGCGGCCAGCTCAAAAGAAAGCGAGTTGAAGAAAGGAGCTCAGGGGCACTGTAATTCACAAACCTGCAGAGTTATAAATGACAGCTATCGTCCAAAAATATACTGAAGTAAGGCTGCCAAGAGGACTTGAAAGCGGGGCAGAATTGCAGGAAACCGATTTCAGGAGGCAGACTGGAATTGCATTGAAAGCATAGGAAAAGAGGCAGAACGTCCACAATGATGCACTTGGCCAAAAAGGGCGTATGCGTTTTTTCCTGAATATATTCAGGAAAAAACGCATACGCCCTTTTTGGCCAACCAAGCAAGCTTGCAAAGGAAATCTACACTACAATGAAGTCTCACTTCCCCCCGGTCAAAAGGGCCATCTGAAAAAAGTGTAAAATCCAGAAAGGCAGGACAGGCCATGGAGAACTGGGAGCCTTGTTATGCTGATGGGCGGGATGTAAATTGCCAACAGACACTCGGGAGAAGTGTATGGTGTTTCCTGAAACATCTAAAAAACAAAGCAACAGAGCCTAGGGCACTTCCACTTATGGTCCTATAGCTTAGGGAAATTAAAATCAAAAAGACACAGCCACCCCAAAGTTTGGGACGCCTCTGTTTACAAGAACCTCGTTTACAGTACAAGTTCAACATCGCAGAAAGTGAAAAATGGATAAAGAAGTTGTGGTATTTACTTACAAAGCAATATCACTCAGCAATGAAATCTATGTCATCAGGCCCTTAGCAGCACAATGAGTGGATTCAGGTATGATGATTCTAACTGAAATAAGTCACACAGAAAAAGAACCATCATAAGATATCAGTAATACACGGAATGTAAACTTGGCTACACAGGAACTGAATTACAGAACAGAACAGGGTCTCAAATTTAGAAAACCAACTTATGCTTGCTTAAGGGGAAAGGTGAGTTGGGGTGCTGCATAAAACCAGAGATTGAAATGAGCACAGATAAAGTTCCTTAAGCCAAATATGGAATAGACAAGAGCTACTCCTTGCTCAACGAAATGGACTCAACACCGCATATTAAATGCCTAAGAATGTACCTGACTAGTAAGTATCTTAAAACCTATGGATTGCTATGTCTCCGAAAGAGAATCAAGCATGTGTACAGGGGCATAAACGCAGCAGTGATAGGATTGGAGAGGTTCGGTGAGCAAATGAAGACCCTTTGAAGTCATATTGCATGGTACCCATTCCACGGGTTTCAACTACCCAGGTTTAAGGTATTCTTCCTTCAGCTAAAACATGCATGTGGAACCTAGAGTATGATCAACCATGTGATCGGGAGACGTGTTCAAATATGTCTCAGTTTTCGTACCCTGGTACTCGGGTGCAACATTCCAGATGCTTTACTAACACCCTCCCGACTTGGAGAGTCAGTCCCTTTAACCTCCTGTTTGGCCCAGTTTGCAATTTCTGCGGAAGATGAACAGGAATAGCGAGAACCAATGAGAGACTAGCTGGAGGTGTCTGGACGGGCAAATTTAACTCTCATTTCCCACCAGGAAGAGGAATTAACCAAAGGCTCAGCGTGCCGTGCCGGAACCAGATTAGGGCCTGAAGCCATCCTGCGGTGTTGCGGCCAGCTCAAAAGAAAGCGAGTTGAAGAAAGGAGCTCAGGGGCACTGTAATTCACAAACCTGCAGAGTTATAAATGACAGCTATCGTCCAAAAATATACTGAAGTAAGGCTGCCAAGAGGACTTGAAAGCGGGGCAGAATTGCAGGAAACCGATTTCAGGAGGTAGACTGGAATTGCATTGAAAGCATAGGAAAAGAGGCAGAACGTCCACAATGATGCACTTGGCCAAAAAGGGCGTATGCGTTTTTTCCTGAATATATTCAGGAAAAAACGCATACGCCCTTTTTGGCCAACCAAGCAAGCTTGCAAAGGAAATCTGCACTACAATGAAGTCTCACTTCCCCCCGGTCAAAAGGGCCATCTGAAAAAAGTGTAAAATCCAGAAAGGCAGGACAGGCCATGGAGAACTGGGAGCCTTGTTATGCTGATGGGCGGGATGTAAATTGCCAACAGACACTCGGGAGAAGTGTATGGTGTTTCCTGAAACATCTAAAAAACAAAGCAACAGAGCCTAGGGCACTTCCACTTATGGTCCTATAGCTTAGGGAAATTAAAATCAAAAAGACACAGCCACCCCAAAGTTTGGGACGCCTCTGTTTACAAGAACCTCGTTTACAGTACAAGTTCAACATCGCAGAAAGTGAAAAATGGATAAAGAAGTTGTGGTATTTACTTACAAAGCAATATCACTCAGCAATGAAATCTATGTCATCAGGCCCTTAGCAGCACAATGAGTGGATTCAGGTATGATGATTCTAACTGAAATAAGTCACACAGAAAAAGAAACATCATAAGATATCAGTAATACACGGAATGTAAACTTGGCTACACAGGAACTGAATTACAGAACAGAACAGGGTCTCAAATTTAGAAAACCAACTTATGCTTGCTTAAGGGGAAAGGTGACTTGGGGTGCTGCATAAAACCAGAGATTGAAATGAACACAGATAAAGTTCCTTAAGCCAAATATGGAATAGACAAGAGCTACTCCTTGCTCAACGAAATGGACTCAACACCGCATATTAAATGCCTAAGAATGTACCTGACTAGTAAGTATCTTAAAACCTATGGATTGCTATGTCTCCGAAAGAGAATCAAGCATGTGTACAGGGGCATAAACGCAGCAGTGATAGGATTGGAGAGGTTCGGTGAGCAAATGAAGACCCTTTGAAGTCATATTGCATGGTACCCATTCCACGGGTTTCAACTACCCAGGTTTAAGGTATTCTTCCTTCAGCTAAAACATGCATGTGGAACCTAGAGTATGATCAACCATGTGATCGGGAGACGTGTTCAAATATGTCTCAGTTTTCGTACCCTGGTACTCGGGTGCAACATTCCAGACGCTTTACTAACACCCTCCCGACTTGGAGAGTCAGTCCCTTTAACCTCCTGTTTGGCCCAGTTTGCAATTTCTGCGGAAGATGAACAGGAATAGCGAGAACCAATGAGAGACTAGCTGGAAGGTGTCTGGACGGGCAAATTTAACTCTCATTTCCCACCAGGAAGAGGAATTAACCAAAGGCTCAGCGTCCCGTGCCGGAACCAGATTAGGGCCTGAAGCCATCCTGCGGTGTTGCGGCCAGCTCAAAAGAAAGCGAGTTGAAGAAAGGAGCTCAGGGGCACTGTAATTCACAAACCTGCAGAGTTATAAATGACAGCTATCGTCCAAAAATATACTGAAGTAAGGCTGCAAAGAGGACTTGAAAGCGGGGCAGAATTGCAGGAAACCGATTTCAGGAGGCAGACT
This sequence comes from Pseudorca crassidens, assembly GCF_039906515.1. NCBI lineage: Eukaryota > Metazoa > Chordata > Mammalia > Artiodactyla > Delphinidae > Pseudorca > Pseudorca crassidens. Next base: position 1,905,966 of record NW_027136314.1, on the reverse strand, counting down.
GGAATTGCATTGAAAGCATAGGAAAAGAGGCAGAACGTCCACAATGATGCACTTGGCCAAAAAGGGCGTATGCGTTTTTTCCTGAATATATTCAGGAAAAAACGCATACGCCCTTTTTGGCCAACCAAGCAAGCTTGCAAAGGAAATCTGCACTACAATGAAGTCTCACTTCCTCCCGGTCAAAAGGGCCATCTGAAAAAAGTGTAAAATCCAGAAAGGCAGGACAGGCCATGGAGAACTGGGAGCCTTGTTATGCTGATGGGCGGGATGTAAATTGCCAACAGACACTCGGGAGAAGTGTATGGTGTTTCCTGAAACATCTAAAAAACAAAGCAACAGAGCCTAGGGCACTTCCACTTATGGTCCTATAGCTTAGGGAAATTAAAATCAAAAAGACACAGCCACCCCAAAGTTTGGGACGCCTCTGTTTACAAGAACCTCGTTTACCGTACAAGTTCAACATTGCAGAAAGTGAAAAATGGATAAAGAAGTTGTGGTATTTACTTACAAAGCAATATCACTCAGCAATGAAATCTATGTCATCAGGCCCTTAGCAGCACAATGAGTGGATTCAGGTATGATGATTCTAACTGAAATAAGTCACACAGAAAAAGAAACATCATAAGATATCAGTAATACACGGAATGTAAACTTGGCTACACAGGAACTGAATTACAGAACAGAACAGGGTCTCAAATTTAGAAAACCAACTTATGCTTGCTTAAGGGGAAAGGTGACTTGGGGTGCTGCATAAAACCAGAGATTGAAATGAACACAGATAAAGTTCCTTAAGCCAAATATGGAATAGACAAGAGCTACTCCTTGCTCAACGAAATGGACTCAACACCGCATATTAAATGCCTAAGAATGTACCTGACTAGTAAGTATCTTAAAACCTATGGATTGCTATGTCTCCGAAAGAGAATCAAGCATGTGTACAGGGGCATAAACGCAGCAGTGATAGGATTGGAGAGGTTCGGTGAGCAAATGAAGACCCTTTGAAGTCATATTGCATGGTACCCATTCCACGGGTTTCAACTACCCAGGTTTAAGGTATTCTTCCTTCAGCTAAAACATGCATGTGGAACCTAGAGTATGATCAACCATGTGATCGGGAGACGTGTTCAAATATGTCTCAGTTTTCGTACCCTGGTACTCGGGTGCAACATTCCAGACGCTTTACTAACACCCTCCCGACTTGGAGAGTCAGTCCCTTTAACCTCCTGTTTGGCCCAGTTTGCAATTTCTGCGGAAGATGAACAGGAATAGCGAGAACCAATGAGAGACTAGCTGGAAGGTGTCTGGACGGGCAAATTTAACTCTCATTTCCCACCAGGAAGAGGAATTAACCAAAGGCTCAGCGTCCCGTGCCGGAACCAGATTAGGGCCTGAAGCCATCCTGCGGTGTTGCGGCCAGCTCAAAAGAAAGCGAGTTGAAGAAAGGAGCTCAGGGGCACTGTAATTCACAAACCTGCAGAGTTATAAATGACAGCTATCGTCCAAAAATATACTGAAGTAAGGCTGCAAAGAGGACTTGAAAGCGGGGCAGAATTGCAGGAAACCGATTTCAGGAGGCAGACTGGAATTGCATTGAAAGCATAGGAAAAGAGGCAGAACGTCCACAATGATGCACTTGGCCAAAAAGGGCGTATGCGTTTTTTCCTGAATATATTCAGGAAAAAACGCATACGCCCTTTTTGGCCAACCAAGCAAGCTTGCAAAGGAAATCTACACTACAATGAAGTCTCACTTCCTCCCGGTCAAAAGGGCCATCTGAAAAAAGTGTAAAATCCAGAAAGGCAGGACAGGCCATGGAGAACTGGGAGCCTTGTTATGCTGATGGGCGGGATGTAAATTGCCAACAGACACTCGGGAGAAGTGTATGGTGTTTCCTGAAACATCTAAAAAACAAAGCAACAGAGCCTAGGGCACTTCCACTTATGGTCCTATAGCTTAGGGAAATTAAAATCAAAAAGACACAGCCACCCCAAAGTTTGGGACGCCTCTGTTTACAAGAACCTCGTTTACCGTACAAGTTCAACATCGCAGAAAGTGAAAAATGGATAAAGAAGTTGTGGTATTTACTTACAAAGCAATATCACTCAGCAATGAAATCTATGTCATCAGGCCCTTAGCAGCACAATGAGTGGATTCAGGTATGATGATTCTAACTGAAATAAGTCACACAGAAAAAGAAACATCATAAGATATCAGTAATACACGGAATGTAAACTTGGCTACACAGGAACTGAATTACAGAACAGAACAGGGTCTCAAATTTAGAAAACCAACTTATGCTTGCTTAAAGGGAAAGGTGACTTGGGGTGCTGCATAAAACCAGAGATTGAAATGAACACAGATAAAGTTCCTTAAGCCAAATATGGAATAGACAAGAGCTATTCCTTGCTCAACGAAATGGACTCAACACCGCATATTAAATGCCTAAGAATGTACCTGACTAGTAAGTATCTTAAAACCTATGGATTGCTATGTCTCTGAAAGAGAATCAAGCATGTGTACAGGGGCATAAACACAGCAGTGATAGGATTGGAGAGGTTCGGTGAGCAAATGAAGACCCTTTGAAGTCATATTGCATGGTACCCATTCCACGGGTTTCAACTACCCAGGTTTAAGGTATTCTTCCTTCAGCTAAAACATGCATGTGGAACCTAGAGTATGATCAACCATGTGATCGGGAGACGTGTTCAAATATGTCTCAGTTTTCGTACCCTGGTACTCGGGTGCAACATTCCAGACGCTTTACTAACACCCTCCCGACTTGGAGAGTCAGTCCCTTTAACCTCCTGTTTGGCCCAGTTTGCAATTTCTGCGGAAGATGAACAGGAATAGCGAGAACCAATGAGAGACTAGCTGGAGGTGTCTGGACGGGCAAATTTAACTCTCATTTCCCACCAGGAAGAGGAATTAACCAAAGGCTCAGCGTGCCGTGCCGGAACCAGATTAGGGCCTGAAGCCATCCTGCGGTGTTGCGGCCAGCTCAAAAGAAAGCGAGTTGAAGAAAGGAGCTCAGGGGCACTGTAATTCACAAACCTGCAGAGTTATAAATGACAGCTATCGTCCAAAAATATACTGAAGTAAGGCTGCCAAGAGGACTTGAAAGCGGGGCAGAATTGCAGGAAACCGATTTCAGGAGGTAGACTGGAATTGCATTGAAAGCATAGGAAAAGAGGCAGAACGTCCACAATGATGCACTTGGCCAAAAAGGGCGTATGCGTTTTTTCCTGAATATATTCAGGAAAAAACGCATACGCCCTTTTTGGCCAACCAAGCAAGCTTGCAAAGGAAATCTGCACTACAATGAAGTCTCACTTCCCCCCGGTCAAAAGGGCCATCTGAAAAAAGTGTAAAATCCAGAAAGACAGGACAGGCCATGGAGAACTGGGAGCCTTGTTATGCTGATGGGCGGGATGTAAATTGCCAACAGACACTCGGGAGAAGTGTATGGTGTTTCCTGAAACATCTAAAAAACAAAGCAACAGAGCCTAGGGCACTTCCACTTATGGTCCTATAGCTTAGGGAAATTAAAATCAAAAAGACACAGCCACCCCAAAGTTTGGGACGCCTCTGTTTACAAGAACCTCGTTTACAGTACAAGTTCAACATCGCAGAAAGTGAAAAATGGATAAAGAAGTTGTGGTATTTACTTACAAAGCAATATCATTCAGCAATGAAATCTATGTCATCAGGCCCTTAGCAGCACAATGAGTGGATTCAGGTATGATGATTCTAACTGAAATAAGTCACACAGAAAAAGAACCATCATAAGATATCAGTAATACACGGAATGTAAACTTGGCTACACAGGAACTGAATTACAGAACAGAACAGGGTCTCAAATTTAGAAAACCAACTTATGCTTGCTTAAGGGTAAAGGTGAGTTGGGGTGCTGCATAAAACCAGAGATTGAAATGAACACAGATAAAGTTCCTTAAGCCAAATATGGAATAGACAAGAGCTACTCCTTGCTCAACGAAATGGACTCAACACCGCATATTAAATGCCTAAGAATGTACCTGACTAGTAAGTATCTTAAAACCTATGGATTGCTATGTCTCCGAAAGAGAATCAAGCATGTGTACAGGGGCATAAACGCAGCAGTGATAGGATTGGAGAGGTTCGGTGAGCAAATGAAGACCCTTTGAAGTCATATTGCATGGTACCCATTCCACGGGTTTCAACTACCCAGGTTTAAGGTATTCTTCCTTCAGCTAAAACATGCATGTGGAACCTAGAGTATGATCAACCATGTGATCGGGAGACGTGTTCAAATATGTCTCAGTTTTCGTACCCTGGTACTCGGGTGCAACATTCCAGACGCTTTACTAACACCCTCCCGACTTGGAGAGTCAGTCCCTTTAACCTCCTGTTTGGCCCAGTTTGCAATTTCTGCGGAAGATGAACAGGAATAGCGAGAACCAATGAGAGACTAGCTGGAGGTGTCTGGACGGGCAAATTTAACTCTCATTTCCCACCAGGAAGAGGAATTAACCAAAGGCTCAGTGTGCCGTGCCGGAACCAGATTAGGGCCTGAAGCCATCCTGCGGTGTTGCGGCCAGCTCAAAAGAAAGCGAGTTGAAGAAAGGAGCTCAGGGGCACTGTAATTCACAAACCTGCAGAGTTATAAATGACAGCTATCGTCCAAAAATATACTGAAGTAAGGCTGCCAAGAGGACTTGAAAGCGGGGCAGAATTGCAGGAAACCGATTTCAGGAGGTAGACTGGAATTGCATTGAAAGCATAGGAAAAGAGGCAGAACGTCCACAATGATGCACTTGGCCAAAAAGGGCGTATGCGTTTTTTCCTGAATATATTCAGGAAAAAACGCATACGCCCTTTTTGGCCAACCAAGCAAGCTTGCAAAGGAAATCTGCACTACAATGAAGTCTCACTTCCCCCCGGTCAAAAGGGCCATCTGAAAAAAGTGTAAAATCCAGAAAGGCAGGACAGGCCATGGAGAACTGGGAGCCTTGTTATGCTGATGGGCGGGATGTAAATTGCCAACAGACACTCGGGAGAAGTGTATGGTGTTTCCTGAAACATCTAAAAAACAAAGCAACAGAGCCTAGGGCACTTCCACTTATGGTCCTATAGCTTAGGGAAATTAAAATCAAAAAGACACAGCCACCCCAAAGTTTGGGACGCCTCTGTTTACAAGAACCTCGTTTACAGTACAAGTTCAACATCGCAGAAAGTGAAAAATGGATAAAGAAGTTGTGGTATTTACTTACAAAGCAATATCTCTCAGCAATGAAATCTATGTCATCAGGCCCTTAGCAGCACAATGAGTGGATTCAGGTATGATGATTCTAACTGAAATAAGTCACACAGAAAAAGAAACATCATAAGATATCAGTAATACATGGAATTTAAACTTGGCTACACAGGAACTGAATTACAGAACAGAACAGGGTCTCAAATTTAGAAAACCAACTTATGCTTGCTTAAGGGGAAAGGTGAGTTGGGGTGCTGCATAAAACCAGAGATTGAAATGAGCACAGATAAAGTTCCTTAAGCCAAATATGGAATAGACAAGAGCTACTCCTTGCTCAACGAAATGGACTCAACACCGCATATTAAATGCCTAAGAATGTACCTGACTAGTAAGTATCTTAAAACCTATGGATTGCTATGTCTCCGAAAGAGAATCAAGCATGTGTACAGGGGCATAAACGCAGCAGTGATAGGATTGGAGAGGTTCGGTGAGCAAATGAAGACCCTTTGAAGTCATATTGCATGGTACCCATTCCACGGGTTTCAACTACCCAGGTTTAAGGTATTCTTCCTTCAGCTAAAACATGCATGTGGAACCTAGAGTATGATCAACCATGTGATCGGGAGACGTGTTCAAATATGTCTCAGTTTTCGTACCCTGGTACTCGGGTGCAACATTCCAGACGCTTTACTAACACCCTCCCGACTTGGAGAGTCAGTCCCTTTAACCTCCTGTTTGGCCCAGTTTGCAATTTCTGCGGAAGATGAACAGGAATAGCGAGAACCAATGAGAGACTAGCTGGAGGTGTCTGGACGGGCAAATTTAACTCTCATTTCCCACCAGGAAGAGGAATTAACCAAAGGCTCAGCGTGCCGTGCCGGAACCAGATTAGGGCCTGAAGCCATCCTGCGGTGTTGCGGCCAGCTCAAAAGAAAGCGAGTTGAAGAAAGGAGCTCAGGGGCACTGTAATTCACAAACCTGCAGAGTTATAAATGACAGCTATCGTCCAAAAATATACTGAAGTAAGGCTGCCAAGAGGACTTGAAAGCGGGGCAGAATTGCAGGAAACCGATTTCAGGAGGTAGACTGGAATTGCATTGAAAGCATAGGAAAAGAGGCAGAACGTCCACAATGATGCACTTGGCCAAAAAGGGCGTATGCGTTTTTTCCTGAATATATTCAGGAAAAAACGCATACGCCCTTTTTGGCCAACCAAGCAAGCTTGCAAAGGAAATCTGCACTACAATGAAGTCTCACTTCCCCCCGGTCAAAAGGGCCATCTGAAAAAAGTGTAAAATCCAGAAAGACAGGACAGGCCATGGAGAACTGGGAGCCTTGTTATGCTGATGGGCGGGATGTAAATTGCCAACAGACACTCGGGAGAAGTGTATGGTGTTTCCTGAAACATCTAAAAAACAAAGCAACAGAGCCTAGGGCACTTCCACTTATGGTCCTATAGCTTAGGGAAATTAAAATCAAAAAGACACAGCCACCCCAAAGTTTGGGACGCCTCTGTTTACAAGAACCTCGTTTACAGTACAAGTTCAACATCGCAGAAAGTGAAAAATGGATAAAGAAGTTGTGGTATTTACTTACAAAGCAATATCACTCAGCAATGAAATCTATGTCATCAGGCCCTTAGCAGCACAATGAGTGGATTCAGGTATGATGATTCTAACTGAAATAAGTCACACAGAAAAAGAACCATCATAAGATATCAGTAATACACGGAATGTAAACTTGGCTACACAGGAACTGAATTACAGAACAGAACAGGGTCTCAAATTTAGAAAACCAACTTATGCTTGCTTAAGGGGAAAGGTGAGTTGGGGTGCTGCATAAAACCAGAGATTGAAATGAGCACAGATAAAGTTCCTTAAGCCAAATATGGAATAGACAAGAGCTACTCCTTGCTCAACGAAATGGACTCAACACCGCATATTAAATGCCTAAGAATGTACCTGACTAGTAAGTATCTTAAAACCTATGGATTGCTATGTCTCCGAAAGAGAATCAAGCATGTGTACAGGGGCATAAACGCAGCAGTGATAGGATTGGAGAGGTTCGGTGAGCAAATGAAGACCCTTTGAAGTCATATTGCATGGTACCCATTCCACGGGTTTCAACTACCCAGGTTTAAGGTATTCTTCCTTCAGCTAAAACATGCATGTGGAACCTAGAGTATGATCAACCATGTGATCGGGAGACGTGTTCAAATATGTCTCAGTTTTCGTACCCTGGTACTCGGGTGCAACATTCCAGACGCTTTACTAACACCCTCCCGACTTGGAGAGTCAGTCCCTTTAACCTCCTGTTTGGCCCAGTTTGCAATTTCTGCGGAAGATGAACAGGAATAGCGAGAACCAATGAGAGACTAGCTGGAGGTGTCTGGACGGGCAAATTTAACTCTCATTTCCCACCAGGAAGAGGAATTAACCAAAGGCTCAGCGTGCCGTGCCGGAACCAGATTAGGGCCTGAAGCCATCCTGCGGTGTTGCGGCCAGCTCAAAAGAAAGCGAGTTGAAGAAAGGAGCTCAGGGGCACTGTAATTCACAAACCTGCAGAGTTATAAATGACAGCTATCGTCCAAAAATATACTGAAGTAAGGCTGCCAAGAGGACTTGAAAGCGGGGCAGAATTGCAGGAAACCGATTTCAGGAGGTAGACTGGAATTGCATTGAAAGCATAGGAAAAGAGGCAGAACGTCCACAATGATGCACTTGGCCAAAAAGGGCGTATGCGTTTTTTCCTGAATATATTCAGGAAAAAACGCATACGCCCTTTTTGGCCAACCAAGCAAGCTTGCAAAGGAAATCTGCACTACAATGAAGTCTCACTTCCCCCCGGTCAAAAGGGCCATCTGAAAAAAGTGTAAAATCCAGAAAGGCAGGACAGGCCATGGAGAACTGGGAGCCTTGTTATGCTGATGGGCGGGATGTAAATTGCCAACAGACACTCGGGAGAAGTGTATGGTGTTTCCTGAAACATCTAAAAAACAAAGCAACAGAGCCTAGGGCACTTCCACTTATGGTCCTATAGCTTAGGGAAATTAAAATCAAAAAGACACAGCCACCCCAAAGTTTGGGACGCCTCTGTTTACAAGAACCTCGTTTACAGTACAAGTTCAACATCGCAGAAAGTGAAAAATGGATAAAGAAGTTGTGGTATTTACTTACAAAGCAATATCACTCAGCAATGAAATCTATGTCATCAGGCCCTTAGCAGCACAATGAGTGGATTCAGGTATGATGATTCTAACTGAAATAAGTCACACAGAAAAAGAAACATCATAAGATATCAGTAATACACGGAATGTAAACTTGGCTACACAGGAACTGAATTACAGAACAGAACAGGGTCTCAAATTTAGAAAACCAACTTATGCTTGCTTAAGGGTAAAGGTGAGTTGGGGTGCTGCATAAAACCAGAGATTGAAATGAACACAGATAAAGTTCCTTAAGCCAAATATGGAATAGACAAGAGCTACTCCTTGCTCAACGAAATGGACTCAACACCGCATATTAAATGCCTAAGAATGTACCTGACTAGTAAGTATCTTAAAACCTATGGATTGCTATGTCTCCGAAAGAGAATCAAGCATGTGTACAGGGGCATAAACGCAGCAGTGATAGGATTGGAGAGGTTCGGTGAGCAAATGAAGACCCTTTGAAGTCATATTGCATGGTACCCATTCCACGGGTTTCAACTACCCAGGTTTAAGGTATTCTTCCTTCAGCTAAAACATGCATGTGGAACCTAGAGTATGATCAACCATGTGATCGGGAGACGTGTTCAAATATGTCTCAGTTTTCGTACCCTGGTACTCGGGTGCAACATTCCAGACGCTTTACTAACACCCTCCCAACTTGGAGAGTCAGTCCCTTTAACCTCCTGTTTGGCCCAGTTTGCAATTTCTGCGGAAGATGAACAGGAATAGCGAGAACCAATGAGAGACTAGCTGGAGGTGTCTGGACGGGCAAATTTAACTCTCATTTCCCACCAGGAAGAGGAATTAACCAAAGGCTCAGCGTGCCGTGCCGGAACCAGATTAGGGCCTGAAGCCATCCTGCGGTGTTGCGGCCAGCTCAAAAGAAAGCGAGTTGAAGAAAGGAGCTCAGGGGCACTGTAATTCACAAACCTGCAGAGTTATAAATGACAGCTATCGTCCAAAAATATACTGAAGTAAGGCTGCCAAGAGGACTTGAAAGCGGGGCAGAATTGCAGGAAACCGATTTCAGGAGGTAGACTGGAATTGCATTGAAAGCATAGGAAAAGAGGCAGAACGTCCACAATGATGCACTTGGCCAAAAAGGGCGTATGCGTTTTTTCCTGAATATATTCAGGAAAAAACGCATACGCCCTTTTTGGCCAACCAAGCAAGCTTGCAAAGGAAATCTGCACTACAATGAAGTCTCACTTCCCCCCGGTCAAAAGGGCCATCTGAAAAAAGTGTAAAATCCAGAAAGGCAGGACAGGCCATGGAGAACTGGGAGCCTTGTTATGCTGATGGGCGGGATGTAAATTGCCAACAGACACTCGGGAGAAGTGTATGGTGTTTCCTGAAACATCTAAAAAACAAAGCAACAGAGCCTAGGGCACTTCCACTTATGGTCCTATAGCTTAGGGAAATTAAAATCAAAAAGACACAGCCACCCCAAAGTTTGGGACGCCTCTGTTTACAAGAACCTCGTTTACAGTACAAGTTCAACATCGCAGAAAGTGAAAAATGGATAAAGAAGTTGTGGTATTTACTTACAAAGCAATATCACTCAGCAATGAAATCTATGTCATCAGGCCCTTAGCAGCACAATGAGTGGATTCAGGTATGATGATTCTAACTGAAATAAGTCACACAGAAAAAGAAACATCATAAGATATCAGTAATACACGGAATTTAAACTTGGCTACACAGGAACTGAATTACAGAACAGAACAGGGTCTCAAATTTAGAAAACCAACTTATGCTTGCTTAAGGGGAAAGGGGAGTTGGGGTGCTGCATAAAACCAGAGATTGAAATGAGCACAGATAAAGTTCCTTAAGCCAAATATGGAATAGACAAGAGCTACTCCTTGCTCAACGAAATGGACTCAACACCGCATATTAAATGCCTAAGAATGTACCTGACTAGTAAGTATCTTAAAACCTATGGATTGCTATGTCTCCGAAAGAGAATCAAGCATGTGTACAGGGGCATAAACGCAGCAGTGATAGGATTGGAGAGGTTCGGTGAGCAAATGAAGACCCTTTGAAGTCATATTGCATGGTACCCATTCCACGGGTTTCAACTACCCAGGTTTAAGGTATTCTTCCTTCAGCTAAAACATGCATGTGGAACCTAGAGTATGATCAACCATGTGATCGGGAGACGTGTTCAAATATGTCTCAGTTTTCGTACCCTGGTACTCGGGTGCAACATTCCAGACGCTTTACTAACACCCTCCCGACTTGGAGAGTCAGTCCCTTTAACCTCCTGTTTGGCCCAGTTTGCAATTTCTGCGGAAGATGAACAGGAATAGCGAGAACCAATGAGAGACTAGCTGGAGGTGTCTGGACGGGCAAATTTAACTCTCATTTCCCACCAGGAAGAGGAATTAACCAAAGGCTCAGCGTGCCGTGCCGGAACCAGATTAGGGCCTGAAGCCATCCTGCGGTGTTGCGGCCAGCTCAAAAGAAAGCGAGTTGAAGAAAGGAGCTCAGGGGCACTGTAATTCACAAACCTGCAGAGTTATAAATGACAGCTATCGTCCAAAAATATACTGAAGTAAGGCTGCCAAGAGGACTTGAAAGCGGGGCAGAATTGCAGGAAACCGATTTCAGGAGGTAGACTGGAATTGCATTGAAAGCATAGGAAAAGAGGCAGAACGTCCACAATGATGCACTTGGCCAAAAAGGGCGTATGCGTTTTTTCCTGAATATATTCAGGAAAAAACGCATACGCCCTTTTTGGCCAACCAAGCAAGCTTGCAAAGGAAATCTACACTACAATGAAGTCTCACTTCCCCCCGGTCAAAAGGGCCATCTGAAAAAAGTGTAAAATCCAGAAAGGCAGGACAGGCCATGGAGAACTGGGAGCCTTGTTATGCTGATGGGCGGGATGTAAATTGCCAACAGACACTCGGGAGAAGTGTATGGTGTTTCCTGAAACATCTAAAAAACAAAGCAACAGAGCCTAGGGCACTTCCACTTATGGTCCTATAGCTTAGGGAAATTAAAATCAAAAAGACACAGCCACCCCAAAGTTTGGGACGCCTCTGTTTACAAGAACCTCGTTTACAGTACAAGTTCAACATCGCAGAAAGTGAAAAATGGATAAAGAAGTTGTGGTATTTACTTACAAAGCAATATCACTCAGCAATGAAATCTATGTCATCAGGCCCTTAGCAGCACAATGAGTGGATTCAGGTATGATGATTCTAACTGAAATAAGTCACACAGAAAAAGAAACATCATAAGATATCAGTAATACACGGAATGTAAACTTGGCTACACAGGAACTGAATTACAGAACAGAACAGGGTCTCAAATTTAGAAAACCAACTTATGCTTGCTTAAGGGGAAAGGTGAGTTGGGGTGCTGCATAAAACCAGAGATTGAAATGAACACAGATAAAGTTCCTTAAGCCAAATATGGAATAGACAAGAGCTACTCCTTGCTCAACGAAATGGACTCAACACCGCATATTAAATGCCTAAGAATGTACCTGACTAGTAAGTATCTTAAAACCTATGGATTGCTATGTCTCCGAAAGAGAATCAAGCATGTGTACAGGGGCATAAACGCAGCAGTGATAGGATTGGAGAGGTTCGGTGAGCAAATGAAGACCCTTTGAAGTCATATTGCATGGTACCCATTCCACGGGTTTCAACTACCCAGGTTTAAGGTATTCTTCCTTCAGCTAAAACATGCATGTGGAACCTAGAGTATGATCAACCATGTGATCGGGAGACGTGTTCAAATATGTCTCAGTTTTCGTACCCTGGTACTCGGGTGCAACATTCCAGACGCTTTACTAACACCCTCCCGACTTGGAGAGTCAGTCCCTTTAACCTCCTGTTTGGCCCAGTTTGCAATTTCTGCGGAAGATGAACAGGAATAGCGAGAACCAATGAGAGACTAGCTGGAGGTGTCTGGACGGGCAAATTTAACTCTCATTTCCCACCAGGAAGAGGAATTAACCAAAGGCTCAGCGTGCCGTGCCGGAACCAGATTAGGGCCTGAAGCCATCCTGCGGTGTTGCGGCCAGCTCAAAAGAAAGCGAGTTGAAGAAAGGAGCTCAGGGGCACTGTAATTCACAAACCTGCAGAGTTATAAATGACAGCTATCGTCCAAAAATATACTGAAGTAAGGCTGCCAAGAGGACTTGAAAGCGGGGCAGAATTGCAGGAAACCGATTTCAGGAGGTAGACTGGAATTGCATTGAAAGCATAGGAAAAGAGGCAGAACGTCCACAATGATGCACTTGGCCAAAAAGGGCGTATGCGTTTTTTCCTGAATATATTCAGGAAAAAACGCATACGCCCTTTTTGGCCAACCAAGCAAGCTTGCAAAGGAAATCTGCACTACAATGAAGTCTCACTTCCCCCCGGTCAAAAGGGCCATCTGAAAAAAGTGTAAAATCCAGAAAGGCAGGACAGGCCATGGAGAACTGGGAGCCTTGTTATGCTGATGGGCGGGATGTAAATTGCCAACAGACACTCGGGAGAAGTGTATGGTGTTTCCTGAAACATCTAAAAAACAAAGCAACAGAGCCTAGGGCACTTCCACTTATGGTCCTATAGCTTAGGGAAATTAAAATCAAAAAGACACAGCCACCCCAAAGTTTGGGACGCCTCTGTTTACAAGAACCTCGTTTACAGTACAAGTTCAACATCGCAGAAAGTGAAAAATGGATAAAGAAGTTGTGGTATTTACTTACAAAGCAATATCACTCAGCAATGAAATCTATGTCATCAGGCCCTTAGCAGCACAATGAGTGGATTCAGGTATGATGATTCTAACTGAAATAAGTCACACAGAAAAAGAAACATCATAAGATATCAGTAATACACGGAATGTAAACTTGGCTACACAGGAACTGAATTACAGAACAGAACAGGGTCTCAAATTTAGAAAACCAACTTATGCTTGCTTAAGGGGAAAGGTGAGTTGGGGTGCTGCATAAAACCAGAGATTGAAATGAACACAGATAAAGTTCCTTAAGCCAAATATGGAATAGACAAGAGCTACTCCTTGCTCAACGAAATGGACTCAACACCGCATATTAAATGCCTAAGAATGTACCTGACTAGTAAGTATCTTAAAACCTATGGATTGCTATGTCTCCGAAAGAGAATCAAGCATGTGTACAGGGGCATAAACGCAGCAGTGATAGGATTGGAGAGGTTCGGTGAGCAAATGAAGACCCTTTGAAGTCATATTGCATGGTACCCATTCCACGGGTTTCAACTACCCAGGTTTAAGGTATTCTTCCTTCAGCTAAAACATGCATGTGGAACCTAGAGTATGATCAACCATGTGATCGGGAGACGTGTTCAAATATGTCTCAGTTTTCGTACCCTGGTACTCGGGTGCAACATTCCAGACGCTTTACTAACACCCTCCCGACTTGGAGAGTCAGTCCCTTTAACCTCCTGTTTGGCCCAGTTTGCAATTTCTGCGGAAGATGAACAGGAATAGCGAGAACCAATGAGAGACTAGCTGGAGGTGTCTGGACGGGCAAATTTAACTCTCATTTCCCACCAGGAAGAGGAATTAACCAAAGGCTCAGCGTGCCGTGCCGGAACCAGATTAGGGCCTGAAGCCATCCTGCGGTGTTGCGGCCAGCTCAAAAGAAAGCGAGTTGAAGAAAGGAGCTCAGGGGCACTGTAATTCACAAACCTGCAGAGTTATAAATGACAGCTATCGTCCAAAAATATACTGAAGTAAGGCTGCCAAGAGGACTTGAAAGCGGGGCAGAATTGCAGGAAACCGATTTCAGGAGGTAGACTGGAATTGCATTGAAAGCATAGGAAAAGAGGCAGAACGTCCACAATGATGCACTTGGCCAAAAAGGGCGTATGCGTTTTTTCCTGAATATATTCAGGAAAAAACGCATACGCCCTTTTTGGCCAACCAAGCAAGCTTGCAAAGGAAATCTGCACTACAATGAAGTCTCACTTCCCCCCGGTCAAAAGGGCCATCTGAAAAAAGTGTAAAATCCAGAAAGGCAGGACAGGCCATGGAGAACTGGGAGCCTTGTTATGCTGATGGGCGGGATGTAAATTGCCAACAGACACTCGGGAGAAGTGTATGGTGTTTCCTGAAACATCTAAAAAACAAAGCAACAGAGCCTAGGGCACTTCCACTTATGGTCCTATAGCTTAGGGAAATTAAAATCAAAAAGACACAGCCACCCCAAAGTTTGGGACGCCTCTGTTTACAAGAACCTCGTTTACCGTACAAGTTCAACATCGCAGAAAGTGAAAAATGGATAAAGAAGTTGTGGTATTTACTTACAAAGCAATATCACTCAGCAATGAAATCTATGTCATCAGGCCCTTAGCAGCACAATGAGTGGATTCAGGTATGATGATTCTAACTGAAATAAGTCACACAGAAAAAGAAACATCATAAGATATCAGTAATACACGGAATGTAAACTTGGCTACACAGGAACTGAATTACAGAACAGAACAGGGTCTCAAATTTAGAAAACCAACTTATGCTTGCTTAAGGGTAAAGGTGAGTTGGGGTGCTGCATAAAACCAGAGATTGAAATGAGCACAGATAAAGTTCCTTAAGCCAAATATGGAATAGACAAGAGCTACTCCTTGCTCAACGAAATGGACTCAACACCGCATATAAAACGGCTAAGAATGTACCTGACTAGTAAGTATCTTAAAACCTATGGATTGCTATGTCTCTGAAAGAGAATCAAGCATGTGTACAGGGGCATAAACGCAGCAGTGATAGGATTGGAGAGGTTCGGTGAGCAAATGAAGACCCTTTGAAGGCATATTGCATGGTACCCATTCCACGGGTTTCAACTACCCAGGTTTAAGGTATTCTTCCTTCAGCTAAAACATGCATGTGGAACCTAGAGTATGATCAACCATGTGATCGGGAGACGTGTTCAAATATGTCTCAGTTTTCGTACCCTGGTACTCGGGTGCAATATTCCAGACGCTTTACTAACACCCTCCCGACTTGGAGAGTCAGTCCCTTTAACCTCCTGTTTGGCCCAGTTTGCAATTTCTGCGGAAGATGAACAGGAATAGCGAGAACCAATGAGAGACTAGCTGGAGGTGTCTGGACGGGCAAATTTAACTCTCATTTCCCACCAGGAAGAGGAATTAACCAAAGGCTCAGCGTGCCGTGCCGGAACCAGATTAGGGCCTGAAGCCATCCTGCGGTGTTGCGGCCAGCTCAAAAGAAAGCGAGTTGAAGAAAGGAGCTCAGGGGCACTGTAATTCACAAACCTGCAGAGTTATAAATGACAGCTATCGTCCAAAAATATACTGAAGTAAGGCTGCCAAGAGGACTTGAAAGCGGGGCAGAATTGCAGGAAACCGATTTCAGGAGGTAGACTGGAATTGCATTGAAAGCATAGGAAAAGAGGCAGAACGTCCACAATGATGCACTTGGCCAAAAAGGGCGTATGCGTTTTTTCCTGAATATATTCAGGAAAAAACGCATACGCCCTTTTTGGCCAACCAAGCAAGCTTGCAAAGGAAATCTGCACTACAATGAAGTCTCACTTCCCCCCGGTCAAAAGGGCCATCTGAGAAAAGTGTAAAATCCAGAAAGACAGGACAGGCCATGGAGAACTGGGAGCCTTGTTATGCTGATGGGCGGGATGTAAATTGCCAACAGACACTCGGGAGAAGTGTATGGTGTTTCCTGAAACATCTAAAAAACAAAGCAACAGAGCCTAGGGCACTTCCACTTATGGTCCTATAGCTTAGGGAAATTAAAATCAAAAAGACACAGCCACCCCAAAGTTTGGGACGCCTCTGTTTACAAGAACCTCGTGTACAGTACAAGTTCAACATCGCAGAAAGTGAAAAATGTTTAAAGAAGTTGTGGTATTTACTTACAAAGCAATATCACTCAGCAATGAAATCTATGTCATCAGGCCCTTAGCAGCACAATGAGTGGATTCAGGTATGATGATTCTAACTGAAATAAGTCACACAGAAAAAGAAACATCATAAGATATCAGTAATACACGGAATGTAAACTTGGCTACACAGGAACTGAATTACAGAACAGAACAGGGTCTCAAATTTAGAAAACCAACTTATGCTTGCTTAAGGGGAAAGGTGAGTTGGGGTGCTGCATAAAACCAGAGATTGAAATGAGCACAGATAAAGTTCCTTAAGCCAAATATGGAATAGACAAGAGCTACTCCTTGCTCAACGAAATGGACTCAACACCTCATATTAAATGCCTAAGAATGTACCTGACTAGTAAGTATCTTAAAACCTATGGATTGCTATGTCTCCGAAAGAGAATCAAGCATGTGTACAGGGGCATAAACGCAGCAGTGATAGGATTGGAGAGGTTCGGTGAGCAAATGAAGACCCTTTGAAGTCATATTGCATGGTACCCATTCCACGGGTTTCAACTACCCAGGTTTAAGGTATTCTTCCTTCAGCTAAAACATGCATGTGGAACCTAGAGTATGATCAACCATGTGATCGGGAGACGTGTTCAAATATGTCTCAGTTTTCGTACCCTGGTACTCGGGTGCAACATTCCAGACGCTTTACTAACACCCTCCCGACTTGGAGAGTCAGTCCCTTTAACCTCCTGTTTGGCCCAGTTTGCAATTTCTGCGGAAGATGAACAGGAATAGCGAGAACCAATGAGAGACTAGCTGGAGGTGTCTGGACGGGCAAATTTAACTCTCATTTCCCACCAGGAAGAGGAATTAACCAAAGGCTCAGCGTGCCGTGCCGGAACCAGATTAGGGCCTGAAGCCATCCTGCGGTGTTGCGGCCAGCTCAAAAGAAAACGAGTTGAAGAAAGGAGCTCAGGGACACTGTAATTCACAAACCTGCAGAGTTATAAATGACAGCTATCGTCCAAAAATATACTGAAGTAAGGCTGCCAAGAGGACTTGAAAGTGGGGCAGAATTGCAGGAAACCGATTTCAGGAGGTAGACTGGAATTGCATTGAAAGCATAGGAAAAGAGGCAGAACGTCCACAATGATGCACTTGGCCAAAAAGGGCGTATGCGTTTTTTCCTGAATATATTCAGGAAAAAACGCATACGCCCTTTTTGGCCAACCAAGCAAGCTTGCAAAGGAAATCTGCACTACAATGAAGTCTCACTTCCCCCCGGTCAAAAGGGCCATCTGAAAAAAGTGTAAAATCCAGAAAGGCAGGACAGGCCATGGAGAACTGGGAGCCTTGTTATGCTGATGGGCGGGATGTAAATTGCCAACAGACACTCGGGAGAAGTGTATGGTGTTTCCTGAAACATCTAAAAAACAAAGCAACAGAGCCTAGGGCACTTCCACTTATGGTCCTATAGCTTAGGGAAATTAAAATCAAAAAGACACAGCCACCCCAAAGTTTGGGACGCCTCTGTTTACAAGAACCTCGTGTACAGTACAAGTTCAACATCGCAGAAAGTGAAAAATGGATAAAGAAGTTGTGGTATTTACTTACAAAGCAATATCACTCAGCAATGAAATCTATGTCATCAGGCCCTTAGCAGCACAATGAGTGGATTCAGGTATGATGATTCTAACTGAAATAAGTCACACAGAAAAAGAAACATCATAAGATATCAGTAATACACGGAATGTAAACTTGGCTACACAGGAACTGAATTACAGAACAGAACAGGGTCTCAAATTTAGAAAACCAACTTATGCTTGCTTAAGGGTAAAGGTGAGTTGGGGTGCTGCATAAAACCAGAGATTGAAATGAGCACAGATAAATTTCCTTAAGCCAAATATGGAATAGACAAGAGCTACCTCTTGCTCAACGAAATGGACTCAACACCGCATATTAAATGCCTAAGAATGTACCTGACTAGTAAGTATCTTAAAACCTATGGATTGCTATGTCTCCGAAAGAGAATCAAGCATGTGTACAGGGGCATAAACGCAGCAGTGATAGGATTGGAGAGGTTCGGTGAGCAAATGAAGACCCTTTGAAGTCATATTGCATGGTACCCATTCCACGGGTTTCAACTACCCAGGTTTAAGGTATTCTTCCTTCAGCTAAAATATGCATGTGGAACCTAGAGTCTGATCAACCATGTGATCGGGAGACGTGTTCAAATATGTCTCAGTTTTCGTACCCTGGTACTCGGGTGCAACATTCCAGACGCTTTACTAACACCCTCCCGACTTGGAGAGTCAGTCCCTTTAACCTCCTGTTTGGCCCAGTTTGCAATTTCTGCGGAAGATGAACAGGAATAGCGAGAACCAATGAGAGACTAGCTGGAGGTGTCTGGACGGGCAAATTTAACTCTCATTTCCCACCAGGAAGAGGAATTAACCAAAGGCTCAGCGTGCCGTGCCGGAACCAGATTAGGGCCTGAAGCCATCCTGCGGTGTTGCGGCCAGCTCAAAAGAAAGCGAGTTGAAGAAAGGAGCTCAGGGGCACTGTAATTCACAAACCTGCAGAGTTATAAATGACAGCTATCGTCCAAAAATATACTGAAGTAAGGCTGCCAAGAGGACTTGAAAGCGGGGCAGAATTGCAGGAAACCGATTTCAGGAGGTAGACTGGAATTGCATTGAAAGCATAGGAAAAGAGGCAGAACGTCCACAATGATGCACTTGGCCAAAAAGGGCGTATGCGTTTTTTCCTGAATATATTCAGGAAAAAACGCATACGCCCTTTTTGGCCAACCAAGCAAGCTTGCAAAGGAAATCTGCACTACAATGAAGTCTCACTTCCCCCCGGTCAAAAGGGCCATCTGAAAAAAGTGTAAAATCCAGAAAGGCAGGACAGGCCATGGAGAACTGGGAGCCTTGTTATGCTGATGGGCGGGATGTAAATTGCCAACAGACACTCGGGAGAAGTGTATGGTGTTTCCTGAAACATCTAAAAAACAAAGCAACAGAGCCTAGGGCACTTCCACTTATGGTCCTATAGCTTAGGGAAATTAAAATCAAAAAGACACAGCCACCCCAAAGTTTGGGACGCCTCTGTTTACAAGAACCTCGTTTACAGTACAAGTTCAACATCGCAGAAAGTGAAAAATGGATAAAGAAGTTGTGGTATTTACTTACAAAGCAATATCACTCAGCAATGAAATCTATGTCATCAGGCCCTTAGCAGCACAATGAGTGGATTCAGGTATGATGATTCTAACTGAAATAAGTCACACAGAAAAAGAAACATCATAAGATATCAGTAATACACGGAATGTAAACTTGGCTACACAGGAACTGAATTACAGAACAGAACAGGGTCTCAAATTTAGAAAACCAACTTATGCTTGCTTAAGGGTAAAGGTGAGTTGGGGTGCTGCATAAAACCAGAGATTGAAATGAGCACAGATAAAGTTCCTTAAGCCAAATATGGAATAGACAAGAGCTACTCCTTGCTCAACGAAATGGACTCAACACCGCATATAAAACGGCTAAGAATGTACCTGACTAGTAAGTATCTTAAAACCTATGGATTGCTATGTCTCTGAAAGAGAATCAAGCATGTGTACAGGGGCATAAACGCAGCAGTGATAGGATTGGAGAGGTTCGGTGAGCAAATGAAGACCCTTTGAAGGCATATTGCATGGTACCCATTCCACGGGTTTCAACTACCCAGGTTTAAGGTATTCTTCCTTCAGCTAAAACATGCATGTGGAACCTAGAGTATGATCAACCATGTGATCGGGAGACGTGTTCAAATATGTCTCAGTTTTCGTACCCTGGTACTCGGGTGCAATATTCCAGACGCTTTACTAACACCCTCCCGACTTGGAGAGTCAGTCCCTTTAACCTCCTGTTTGGCCCAGTTTGCAATTTCTGCGGAAGATGAACAGGAATAGCGAGAACCAATGAGAGACTAGCTGGAGGTGTCTGGACGGGCAAATTTAACTCTCATTTCCCACCAGGAAGAGGAATTAACCAAAGGCTCAGCGTGCCGTGCCGGAACCAGATTAGGGCCTGAAGCCATCCTGCGGTGTTGCGGCCAGCTCAAAAGAAAGCGAGTTGAAGAAAGGAGCTCAGGGGCACTGTAATTCACAAACCTGCAGAGTTATAAATGACAGCTATCGTCCAAAAATATACTGAAGTAAGGCTGCCAAGAGGACTTGAAAGCGGGGCAGAATTGCAGGAAACCGATTTCAGGAGGTAGACTGGAATTGCATTGAAAGCATAGGAAAAGAGGCAGAACGTCCACAATGATGCACTTGGCCAAAAAGGGCGTATGCGTTTTTTCCTGAATATATTCAGGAAAAAACGCATACGCCCTTTTTGGCCAACCAAGCAAGCTTGCAAAGGAAATCTGCACTACAATGAAGTCTCACTTCCCCCCGGTCAAAAGGGCCATCTGAGAAAAGTGTAAAATCCAGAAAGACAGGACAGGCCATGGAGAACTGGGAGCCTTGTTATGCTGATGGGCGGGATGTAAATTGCCAACAGACACTCGGGAGAAGTGTATGGTGTTTCCTGAAACATCTAAAAAACAAAGCAACAGAGCCTAGGGCACTTCCACTTATGGTCCTATAGCTTAGGGAAATTAAAATCAAAAAGACACAGCCACCCCAAAGTTTGGGACGCCTCTGTTTACAAGAACCTCGTGTACAGTACAAGTTCAACATCGCAGAAAGTGAAAAATGTTTAAAGAAGTTGTGGTATTTACTTACAAAGCAATATCACTCAGCAATGAAATCTATGTCATCAGGCCCTTAGCAGCACAATGAGTGGATTCAGGTATGATGATTCTAACTGAAATAAGTCACACAGAAAAAGAAACATCATAAGATATCAGTAATACACGGAATGTAAACTTGGCTACACAGGAACTGAATTACAGAACAGAACAGGGTCTCAAATTTAGAAAACCAACTTATGCTTGCTTAAGGGGAAAGGTGAGTTGGGGTGCTGCATAAAACCAGAGATTGAAATGAACACAGATAAAGTTCCTTAAGCCAAATATGGAATAGACAAGAGCTACTCCTTGCTCAACGAAATGGACTCAACACCGCATATTAAATGCCTAAGAATGTACCTGACTAGTAAGTATCTTAAAACCTATGGATTGCTATGTCTCCGAAAGAGAATCAAGCATGTGTACAGGGGCATAAACGCAGCAGTGATAGGATTGGAGAGGTTCGGTGAGCAAATGAAGACCCTTTGAAGTCATATTGCATGGTACCCATTCCACGGGTTTCAACTACCCAGGTTTAAGGTATTCTTCCTTCAGCTAAAACATGCATGTGGAACCTAGAGTATGATCAACCATGTGATCGGGAGACGTGTTCAAATATGTCTCAGTTTTCGTACCCTGGTACTCGGGTGCAACATTCCAGACGCTTTACTAACACCCTCCCGACTTGGAGAGTCAGTCCCTTTAACCTCCTGTTTGGCCCAGTTTGCAATTTCTGCGGAAGATGAACAGGAATAGCGAGAACCAATGAGAGACTAGCTGGAGGTGTCTGGACGGGCAAATTTAACTCTCATTTCCCACCAGGAAGAGGAATTAACCAAAGGCTCAGCGTGCCGTGCCGGAACCAGATTAGGGCCTGAAGCCATCCTGCGGTGTTGCGGCCAGCTCAAAAGAAAGCGAGTTGAAGAAAGGAGCTCAGGGGCACTGTAATTCACAAACCTGCAGAGTTATAAATGACAGCTATCGTCCAAAAATATACTGAAGTAAGGCTGCCAAGAGGACTTGAAAGCGGGGCAGAATTGCAGGAAACCGATTTCAGGAGGCAGACTGGAATTGCATTGAAAGCATAGGAAAAGAGGCAGAACGTCCACAATGATGCACTTGGCCAAAAAGGGCGTATGCGTTTTTTCCTGAATATATTCAGGAAAAAACGCATACGCCCTTTTTGGCCAACCAAGCAAGCTTGCAAAGGAAATCTGCACTACAATGAAGTCTCACTTCCCCCCGGTCAAAAGGGCCATCTGAAAAAAGTGTAAAATCCAGAAAGGCAGGACAGGCCATGGAGAACTGGGAGCCTTGTTATGCTGATGGGCGGGATGTAAATTGCCAACAGACACTCGGGAGAAGTGTATGGTGTTTCCTGAAACATCTAAAAAACAAAGCAACAGAGCCTAGGGCACTTCCACTTATGGTCCTATAGCTTAGGGAAATTAAAATCAAAAAGACACAGCCACCCCAAAGTTTGGGACGCCTCTGTTTACAAGAACCTCGTTTACAGTACAAGTTCAACATCGCAGAAAGTGAAAAATGGATAAAGAAGTTGTGGTATTTACTTACAAAGCAATATCACTCAGCAATGAAATCTATGTCATCAGGCCCTTAGCAGCACAATGAGTGGATTCAGGTATGATGATTCTAACTGAAATAAGTCACACAGAAAAAGAAACATCATAAGATATCAGTAATACACGGAATGTAAACTTGGCTACACAGGAACTGAATTACAGAACAGAACAGGGTCTCAAATTTAGAAAACCAACTTATGCTTGCTTAAGGGGAAAGGTGAGTTGGGGTGCTGCATAAAACCAGAGATTGAAATGAGCACAGATAAAGTTCCTTAAGCCAAATATGGAATAGACAAGAGCTACTCCTTGCTCAACGAAATGGACTCAACACCGCATATTAAATGCCTAAGAATGTACCTGACTAGTAAGTATCTTAAAACCTATGGATTGCTATGTCTCCGAAAGAGAATCAAGCATGTGTACAGGGGCATAAACGCAGCAGTGATAGGATTGGAGAGGTTCGGTGAGCAAATGAAGACCCTTTGAAGTCATATTGCATGGTACCCATTCCACGGGTTTCAACTACCCAGGTTTAAGGTATTCTTCCTTCAGCTAAAACATGCATGTGGAACCTAGAGTATGATCAACCATGTGATCGGGAGACGTGTTCAAATATGTCTCAGTTTTCGTACCCTGGTACTCGGGTGCAACATTCCAGACGCTTTACTAACACCCTCCCGACTTGGAGAGTCAGTCCCTTTAACCTCCTGTTTGGCCCAGTTTGCAATTTCTGCGGAAGATGAACAGGAATAGCGAGAACCAATGAGAGACTAGCTGGAGGTGTCTGGACGGGCAAATTTAACTCTCATTTCCCACCAGGAAGAGGAATTAACCAAAGGCTCAGCGTGCCGTGCCGGAACCAGATTAGGGCCTGAAGCCATCCTGCGGTGTTGCGGCCAGCTCAAAAGAAAGCGAGTTGAAGAAAGGAGCTCAGGGGCACTGTAATTCACAAACCTGCAGAGTTATAAATGACAGCTATCGTCCAAAAATATACTGAAGTAAGGCTGCCAAGAGGACTTGAAAGTGGGGCAGAATTGCAGGAAACCGATTTCAGGAGGTAGACTGGAATTGCATTGAAAGCATAGGAAAAGAGGCAGAACGTCCACAATGATGCACTTGGCCAAAAAGGGCGTATGCGTTTTTTCCTGAATATATTCAGGAAAAAACGCATACGCCCTTTTTGGCCAACCAAGCAAGCTTGCAAAGGAAATCTGCACTACAATGAAGTCTCACTTCCCCACGGTCAAAAGGGCCATCTGAAAAAAGTGTAAAATCCAGAAAGGCAGGACAGGCCATGGAGAACTGGGAGCCTTGTTATGCTGATGGGCGGGATGTAAATTGCCAACAGACACTCGGGAGAAGTGTATGGTGTTTCCTGAAACATCTAAAAAACAAAGCAACAGAGCCTAGGGCACTTCCACTTATGGTCCTATAGCTTAGGGAAATTAAAATCAAAAAGACACAGCCACCCCAAAGTTTGGGACGCCTCTGTTTACAAGAACCTCGTGTACAGTACAAGTTCAACATCGCAGAAAGTGAAAAATGGATAAAGAAGTTGTGGTATTTACTTACAAAGCAATATCACTCAGCAATGAAATCTATGTCATCAGGCCCTTAGCAGCACAATGAGTGGATTCAGGTATGATGATTCTAACTGAAATAAGTCACACAGAAAAAGAAACATCATAAGATATCAGTAATACACGGAATGTAAACTTGGCTACACAGGAACTGAATTACAGAACAGAACAGGGTCTCAAATTTAGAAAACCAACTTATGCTTGCTTAAGGGGAAAGGTGAGTTGGGGTGCTGCATAAAACCAGAGATTGAAATGAGCACAGATAAATTTCCTTAAGCCAAATATGGAATAGACAAGAGCTACCTCTTGCTCAACGAAATGGACTCAACACCGCATATTAAATGCCTAAGAATGTACCTGACTAGTAAGTATCTTAAAACCTATGGATTGCTATGTCTCCGAAAGAGAATCAAGCATGTGTACAGGGGCATAAACGCAGCAGTGATAGGATTGGAGAGGTTCGGTGAGCAAATGAAGACCCTTTGAAGTCATATTGCATGGTACCCATTCCACGGGTTTCAACTACCCAGGTTTAAGGTATTCTTCCTTCAGCTAAAATATGCATGTGGAACCTAGAGTCTGATCAACCATGTGATCGGGAGACGTGTTCAAATATGTCTCAGTTTTCGTACCCTGGTACTCGGGTGCAACATTCCAGACGCTTTACTAACACCCTCCCGACTTGGAGAGTCAGTCCCTTTAACCTCCTGTTTGGCCCAGTTTGCAATTTCTGCGGAAGATGAACAGGAATAGCGAGAACCAATGAGAGACTAGCTGGAGGTGTCTGGACGGGCAAATTTAACTCTCATTTCCCACCAGGAAGAGGAATTAACCAAAGGCTCAGCGTGCCGTGCCGGAACCAGATTAGGGCCTGAAGCCATCCTGCGGTGTTGCGGCCAGCTCAAAAGAAAGCGAGTTGAAGAAAGGAGCTCAGGGGCACTGTAATTCACAAACCTGCAGAGTTATAAATGACAGCTATCGTCCAAAAATATACTGAAGTAAGGCTGCCAAGAGGACTTGAAAGTGGGGCAGAATTGCAGGAAACCGATTTCAGGAGGTAGACTGGAATTGCATTGAAAGCATAGGAAAAGAGGCAGAACGTCCACAATGATGCACTTGGCCAAAAAGGGCGTATGCGTTTTTTCCTGAATATATTCAGGAAAAAACGCATACGCCCTTTTTGGCCAACCAAGCAAGCTTGCAAAGGAAATCTGCACTACAATGAAGTCTCACTTCCCCCCGGTCAAAAGGGCCATCTGAAAAAAGTGTAAAATCCAGAAAGGCAGGACAGGCCATGGAGAACTGGGAGCCTTGTTATGCTGATGGGCGGGATGTAAATTGCCAACAGACACTCGGGAGAAGTGTATGGTGTTTCCTGAAACATCTAAAAAACAAAGCAACAGAGCCTAGGGCACTTCCACTTATGGTCCTATAGCTTAGGGAAATTAAAATCAAAAAGACACAGCCACCCCAAAGTTTGGGACGCCTCTGTTTACAAGAACCTCGTTTACAGTACAAGTTCAACATCGCAGAAAGTGAAAAATGGATAAAGAAGTTGTGGTATTTACTTACAAAGCAATATCACTCAGCAATGAAATCTATGTCATCAGGCCCTTAGCAGCACAATGAGTGGATTCAGGTATGATGATTCTAACTGAAATAAGTCACACAGAAAAAGAAACATCATAAGATATCAGTAATACACGGAATGTAAACTTGGCTACACAGGAACTGAATTACAGAACAGAACAGGGTCTCAAATTTAGAAAACCAACTTATGCTTGCTTAAGGGGAAAGGTGAGTTGGGGTGCTGCATAAAACCAGAGATTGAAATGAGCACAGATAAAGTTCCTTAAGCCAAATATGGAATAGACAAGAGCTACTCCTTGCTCAACGAAATGGACTCAACACCTCATATTAAATGCCTAAGAATGTACCTGACTAGTAAGTATCTTAAAACCTATGGATTGCTATGTCTCCGAAAGAGAATCAAGCATGTGTACAGGGGCATAAACGCAGCAGTGATAGGATTGGAGAGGTTCGGTGAGCAAATGAAGACCCTTTGAAGTCATATTGCATGGTACCCATTCCACGGGTTTCAACTACCCAGGTTTAAGGTATTCTTCCTTCAGCTAAAACATGCATGTGGAACCTAGAGTATGATCAACCATGTGATCGGGAGACGTGTTCAAATATGTCTCAGTTTTCGTACCCTGGTACTCGGGTGCAACATTCCAGACGCTTTACTAACACCCTCCCGACTTGGAGAGTCAGTCCCTTTAACCTCCTGTTTGGCCCAGTTTGCAATTTCTGCGGAAGATGAACAGGAATAGCGAGAACCAATGAGAGACTAGCTGGAGGTGTCTGGACGGGCAAATTTAACTCTCATTTCCCACCAGGAAGAGGAATTAACCAAAGGCTCAGCGTGCCGTGCCGGAACCAGATTAGGGCCTGAAGCCATCCTGCGGTGTTGCGGCCAGCTCAAAAGAAAGCGAGTTGAAGAAAGGAGCTCAGGGGCACTGTAATTCACAAACCTGCAGAGTTATAAATGACAGCTATCGTCCAAAAATATACTGAAGTAAGGCTGCCAAGAGGACTTGAAAGCGGGGCAGAATTGCAGGAAACCGATTTCAGGAGGCAGACTGGAATTGCATTGAAAGCATAGGAAAAGAGGCAGAACGTCCACCATGATGCACTTGGCCAAAAAGGGCGTATGCGTTTTTTCCTGAATATATTCAGGAAAAAACGCATACGCCCTTTTTGGCCAACCAAGCAAGCTTGCAAAGGAAATCTGCACTACAATGAAGTCTCACTTCCCCCCGGTCAAAAGGGCCATCTGAAAAAAGTGTAAAATCCAGAAAGGCAGGACAGGCCATGGAGAACTGGGAGCCTTGTTATGCTGATGGGCGGGATGTAAATTGCCAACAGACACTCGGGAGAAGTGTATGGTGTTTCCTGAAACATCTAAAAAACAAAGCAACAGAGCCTAGGGCACTTCCACTTATGGTCCTATAGCTTAGGGAAATTAAAATCAAAAAGACACAGCCACCCCAAAGTTTGGGACGCCTCTGTTTACAAGAACCTCGTTTACAGTACAAGTTCAACATCGCAGAAAGTGAAAAATGGATAAAGAAGTTGTGGTATTTACTTACAAAGCAATATCACTCAGCAATGAAATCTATGTCATCAGGCCCTTAGCAGCACAATGAGTGGATTCAGGTATGATGATTCTAACTGAAATAAGTCACACAGAAAAAGAAACATCATAAGATATCAGTAATACACGGAATGTAAACTTGGCTACACAGGAACTGAATTACAGAACAGAACAGGGTCTCAAATTTAGAAAACCAACTTATGCTTGCTTAAGGGTAAAGGTGAGTTGGGGTGCTGCATAAAACCAGAGATTGAAATGAGCACAGATAAAGTTCCTTAAGCCAAATATGGAATAGACAAGAGCTACTCCTTGCTCAACGAAATGGACTCAACACCGCATATTAAATGCCTAAGAATGTACCTGACTAGTAAGTATCTTAAAACCTATGGATTGCTATGTCTCCGAAAGAGAATCAAGCATGTGTACAGGGGCATAAACGCAGCAGTGATAGGATTGGAGAGGTTCGGTGAGCAAATGAAGACCCTTTGAAGTCATATTGCATGGTACCCATTCCACGGGTTTCAACTACCCAGGTTTAAGGTATTCTTCCTTCAGCTAAAACATGCATGTGGAACCTAGAGTATGATCAACCATGTGATCGGGAGACGTGTTCAAATATGTCTCAGTTTTCGTACCCTGGTACTCGGGTGCAACATTCCAGACGCTTTACTAACACCCTCCCGACTTGGAGAGTCAGTCCCTTTAACCTCCTGTTTGGCCCAGTTTGCAATTTCTGCGGAAGATGAACAGGAATAGCGAGAACCAATGAGAGACTAGCTGGAGGTGTCTGGACGGGCAAATTTAACTCTCATTTCCCACCAGGAAGAGGAATTAACCAAAGGCTCAGCGTGCCGTGCCGGAACCAGATTAGGGCCTGAAGCCATCCTGCGGTGTTGCGGCCAGCTCAAAAGAAAGCGAGTTGAAGAAAGGAGCTCAGGGGCACTGTAATTCACAAACCTGCAGAGTTATAAATGACAGCTATCGTCCAAAAATATACTGAAGTAAGGCTGCCAAGAGGACTTGAAAGCGGGGCAGAATTGCAGGAAACCGATTTCAGGAGGCAGACTGGAATTGCATTGAAAGCATAGGAAAAGAGGCAGAACGTCCACCATGATGCACTTGGCCAAAAAGGGCGTATGCGTTTTTTCCTGAATATATTCAGGAAAAAACGCATACGCCCTTTTTGGCCAACCAAGCAAGCTTGCAAAGGAAATCTGCACTACAATGAAGTCTCACTTCCCCCCGGTCAAAAGGGCCATCTGAAAAAAGTGTAAAATCCAGAAAGGCAGGACAGGCCATGGAGAACTGGGAGCCTTGTTATGCTGATGGGCGGGATGTAAATTGCCAACAGACACTCGGGAGAAGTGTATGGTGTTTCCTGAAACATCTAAAAAACAAAGCAACAGAGCCTAGGGCACTTCCACTTATGGTCCTATAGCTTAGGGAAATTAAAATCAAAAAGACACAGCCACCCCAAAGTTTGGGACGCCTCTGTTTACAAGAACCTCGTTTACAGTACAAGTTCAACATCGCAGAAAGTGAAAAATGGATAAAGAAGTTGTGGTATTTACTTACAAAGCAATATCACTCAGCAATGAAATCTATGTCATCAGGCCCTTAGCAGCACAATGAGTGGATTCAGGTATGATGATTCTAACTGAAATAAGTCACACAGAAAAAGAAACATCATAAGATATCAGTAATACACGGAATGTAAACTTGGCTACACAGGAACTGAATTACAGAACAGAACAGGGTCTCAAATTTAGAAAACCAACTTATGCTTGCTTAAGGGTAAAGGTGAGTTGGGGTGCTGCATAAAACCAGAGATTGAAATGAGCACAGATAAAGTTCCTTAAGCCAAATATGGAATAGACAAGAGCTACTCCTTGCTCAACGAAATGGACTCAACACCGCATATTAAATGCCTAAGAATGTACCTGACTAGTAAGTATCTTAAAACCTATGGATTGCTATGTCTCCGAAAGAGAATCAAGCATGTGTACAGGGGCATAAACGCAGCAGTGATAGGATTGGAGAGGTTCGGTGAGCAAATGAAGACCCTTTGAAGTCATATTGCATGGTACCCATTCCACGGGTTTCAACTACCCAGGTTTAAGGTATTCTTCCTTCAGCTAAAACATGCATGTGGAACCTAGAGTATGATCAACCATGTGATCGGGAGACGTGTTCAAATATGTCTCAGTTTTCGTACCCTGGTACTCGGGTGCAACATTCCAGACGCTTTACTAACACCCTCCCGACTTGGAGAGTCAGTCCCTTTAACCTCCTGTTTGGCCCAGTTTGCAATTTCTGCGGAAGATGAACAGGAATAGCGAGAACCAATGAGAGACTAGCTGGAGGTGTCTGGACGGGCAAATTTAACTCTCATTTCCCACCAGGAAGAGGAATTAACCAAAGGCTCAGCGTGCCGTGCCGGAACCAGATTAGGGCCTGAAGCCATCCTGCGGTGTTGCGGCCAGCTCAAAAGAAAGCGAGTTGAAGAAAGGAGCTCAGGGGCACTGTAATTCACAAACCTGCAGAGTTATAAATGACAGCTATCGTCCAAAAATATACTGAAGTAAGGCTGCCAAGAGGACTTGAAAGCGGGGCAGAATTGCAGGAAACCGATTTCAGGAGGTAGACTGGAATTGCATTGAAAGCATAGGAAAAGAGGCAGAACGTCCACCATGATGCACTTGGCCAAAAAGGGCGTATGCGTTTTTTCCTGAATATATTCAGGAAAAAACGCATACGCCCTTTTTGGCCAACCAAGCAAGCTTGCAAAGGAAATCTGCACTACAATGAAGTCTCACTTCCCCCCGGTCAAAAGGGCCATCTGAAAAAAGTGTAAAATCCAGAAAGGCAGGACAGGCCATGGAGAACTGGGAGCCTTGTTATGCTGATGGGCGGGATGTAAATTGCCAACAGACACTCGGGAGAAGTGTATGGTGTTTCCTGAAACATCTAAAAAACAAAGCAACAGAGCCTAGGGCACTTCCACTTATGGTCCTATAGCTTAGGGAAATTAAAATCAAAAAGACACAGCCACCCCAAAGTTTGGGACGCCTCTGTTTACAAGAACCTCGTTTACCGTACAAGTTCAACATCGCAGAAAGTGAAAAATGGATAAAGAAGTTGTGGTATTTACTTACAAAGCAATATCACTCAGCAATGAAATCTATGTCATCAGGCCCTTAGCAGCACAATGAGTGGCTTCAGGTATGATGATTCTAACTGAAATAAGTCACACAGAAAAAGAAACATCATAAGATATCAGTAATACACGGAATGTAAACTTGGCTACACAGGAACTGAATTACAGAACAGAACAGGGTCTCAAATTTAGAAAACCAACTTATGCTTGCTTAAGGGGAAAGGTGAGTTGGGGTGCTGCATAAAACCAGAGATTGAAATGAGCACAGATAAAGTTCCTTAAGCCAAATATGGAATAGACAAGAGCTACTCCTTGCTCAACGAAATGGACTCAACACCGCATATTAAATGCCTAAGAATGTACCTGACTAGTAAGTATCTTAAAACCTATGGATTGCTATGTCTCCGAAAGAGAATCAAGCATGTGTACAGGGGCATAAACGCAGCAGTGATAGGATTGGAGAGGTTCGGTGAGCAAATGAAGACCCTCTGAAGTCATATTGCATGGTACCCATTCCACGGGTTTCAACTACCCAGGTTTAAGGTATTCTTCCTTCAGTTAAAACATGCATGTGGAACCTAGAGTATGATCAACCATGTGATCGGGAGACGTGTTCAAATATGTCTCAGTTTTCGTACCCTGGTACTCGGGTGCAACATTCCAGATGCTTTACTAACACCCTCCCGACTTGGAGAGTCAGTCCCTTTAACCTCCTGTTTGGCCCAGTTTGCAATTTCTGCGGAAGATGAACAGGAATAGCGAGAACCAATGAGAGACTAGCTGGAGGTGTCTGGACGGGCAAATTTAACTCTCATTTCCCACCAGGAAGAGGAATTAACCAAAGGCTCAGCGTGCCGTGCCGGAACCAGATTAGGGCCTGAAGCCATCCTGCGGTGTTGCGGCCAGCTCAAAAGAAAGCGAGTTGAAGAAAGGAGCTCAGGGGCACTGTAATTCACAAACCTGCAGAGTTATAAATGACAGCTATCGTCCAAAAATATACTGAAGTAAGGCTGCCAAGAGGACTTGAAAGCGGGGCAGAATTGCAGGAAACCGATTTCAGGAGGTAGACTGGAATTGCATTGAAAGCATAGGAAAAGAGGCAGAACGTCCACAATGATGCACTTGGCCAAAAAGGGCGTATGCGTTTTTTCCTGAATATATTCAGGAAAAAACGCATACGGCCTTTTTGGCCAACCAAGCAAGCTTGCAAAGGAAATCTGCACTACAATGAAGTCTCACTTCCCCCCGGTCAAAAGGGCCATCTGAAAAAAGTGTAAAATCCAGAAAGGCAGGACAGGCCATGGAGAACTGGGAGCCTTGTTATGCTGATGGGCGGGATGTAAATTGCCAACAGACACTCGGGAGAAGTGTATGGTGTTTCCTGAAACATCTAAAAAACAAAGCAACAGAGCCTAGGGCACTTCCACTTATGGTCCTATAGCTTAGGGAAATTAAAATCAAAAAGACACAGCCACCCCAAAGTTTGGGACGCCTCTGTTTACAAGAACCTCGTTTACTGTACAAGTTCAACATCGCAGAAAGTGAAAAATGGATAAAGAAGTTGTGGTATTTACTTACAAAGCAATATCACTCAGCAATGAAATCTATGTCATCAGGCCCTTAGCAGCACAATGAGTGGATTCAGGTATGATGATTCTAACTGAAATAAGTCACACCGAAAAAGAAACATCATAAGATATCAGTAATACACGGAATGTAAACTTGGCTACACAGGAACTGAATTACAGAACAGAACAGGGTCTCAAATTTAGAAAACCAACTTATGCTTGCTTAAGGGTAAAGGTGAGTTGGGGTGCTGCATAAAACCAGAGATTGAAATGAGCACAGATAAAGTTCCTTAAGCCAAATATGGAATAGACAAGAGCTACTCCTTGCTCAACGAAATGGACTCAACACCGCATATTAAATGCCTAAGAATGTACCTGACTAGTAAGTATCTTAAAACCTATGGATTGCTATGTCTCCGAAAGAGAATCAAGCATGTGTACAGGGGCATAAACGCAGCAGTGATAGGATTGGAGAGGTTCGGTGAGCAAATGAAGACCCTTTGAAGTCATATTGCATGGTACCCATTCCACGGGTTTCAACTACCCAGGTTTAAGGTATTCTTCCTTCAGCTAAAACATGCATGTGGAACCTAGGGTATGATCAACCATGTGATCGGGAGACGTGTTCAAATATGTCTCAGTTTTCGTACCCTGGTACTCGGGTGCAACATTCCAGACGCTTTACTAACACCCTCCCGACTTGGAGAGTCAGTCCCTTTAACCTCCTGTTTGGCCCAGTTTGCAATTTCTGCGGAAGATGAACAGGAATAGCGAGAACCAATGAGAGACTAGCTGGAAGGTGTCTGGACGGGCAAATTTAACTCTCATTTCCCACCAGGAAGAGGAATTAACCAAAGGCTCAGCGTGCCGTGCCGGAACCAGATTAGGGCCTGAAGCCATCCTGCGGTGTTGCGGCCAGCTCAAAAGAAAGCGAGTTGAAGAAAGGAGCTCAGGGGCACTGTAATTCACAAACCTGCAGAGTTATAAATGACAGCTATCGTCCAAAAATATACTGAAGTAAGGCTGCCAAGAGGACTTGAAAGCGGGGCAGAATTGCAGGAAACCGATTTCAGGAGGCAGACTGGAATTGCATTGAAAGCATAGGAAAAGAGGCAGAACGTCCACCATGATGCACTTGGCCAAAAAGGGCGTATGCGTTTTTTCCTGAATATATTCAGGAAAAAACGCATACGCCCTTTTTGGCCAACCAAGCAAGCTTGCAAAGGAAATCTGCACTACAATGAAGTCTCACTTCCCCCCGGTCAAAAGGGCCATCTGAAAAAAGTGTAAAATCCAGAAAGGCAGGACAGGCCATGGAGAACTGGGAGCCTTGTTATGCTGATGGGCGGGATGTAAATTGCCAACAGACACTCGGGAGAAGTGTATGGTGTTTCCTGAAACATCTAAAAAACAAAGCAACAGAGCCTAGGGCACTTCCACTTATGGTCCTATAGCTTAGGGAAATTAAAATCAAAAAGACACAGCCACCCCAAAGTTTGGGACGCCTCTGTTTACAAGAACCTCGTTTACAGTACAAGTTCAACATCGCAGAAAGTGAAAAATGGATAAAGAAGTTGTGGTATTTACTTACAAAGCAATATCACTCAGCAATGAAATCTATGTCATCAGGCCCTTAGCAGCACAATGAGTGGATTCAGGTATGATGATTCTAACTGAAATAAGTCACACAGAAAAAGAAACATCATAAGATATCAGTAATACACGGAATGTAAACTTGGCTACACAGGAACTGAATTACAGAACAGAACAGGGTCTCAAATTTAGAAAACCAACTTATGCTTGCTTAAGGGGAAAGGTGAGTTGGGGTGCTGCATAAAACCAGAGATTGAAATGAGCACAGATAAAGTTCCTTAAGCCAAATATGGAATAGACAAGAGCTACTCCTTGCTCAACGAAATGGACTCAACACCGCATATTAAACGCCTAAGAATGTACCTGACTAGTAAGTATCTTAAAACCTATGGATTGCTATGTCTCCGAAAGAGAATCAAGCATGTGTACAGGGGCATAAACGCAGCAGTGATAGGATTGGAGAGGTTCGGTGAGCAAATGAAGACCCTTTGAAGTCATATTGCATGGTACCCATTCCACGGGTTTCAACTACCCAGGTTTAAGGTATTCTTCCTTCAGCTAAAACATGCATGTGGAACCTAGAGTATGATCAACCATGTGATCGGGAGACGTGTTCAAATATGTCTCAGTTTTCGTACCCTGGTACTCGGGTGCAACATTCCAGACGCTTTACTAACACCCTCCCGACTTGGAGAGTCAGTCCCTTTAACCTCCTGTTTGGCCCAGTTTGCAATTTCTGCGGAAGATGAACAGGAATAGCGAGAACCAATGAGAGACTAGCTGGAGGTGTCTGGACGGGCAAATTTAACTCTCATTTCCCACCAGGAAGAGGAATTATCCAAAGGCTCAGCGTGCCGTGCCGGAACCAGATTAGGGCCTGAAGCCATCCTGCGGTGTTGCGGCCAGCTCAAAAGAAAGCGAGTTGAAGAAAGGAGCTCAGGGGCACTGTAATTCACAAACCTGCAGAGTTATAAATGACAGCTATCGTCCAAAAATATACTGAAGTAAGGCTGCCAAGAGGACTTGAAAGCGGGGCAGAATTGCAGGAAACCGATTTCAGGAGGTAGACTGGAATTGCATTGAAAGCATAGGAAAAGAGGCAGAACGTCCACAATGATGCACTTGGCCAAAAAGGGCGTATGCGTTTTTTCCTGAATATATTCAGGAAAAAACGCATACGCCCTTTTTGGCCAACCAAGCAAGCTTGCAAAGGAAATCTACACTACAATGAAGTCTCACTTCCCCCCGGTCAAAAGGGCCATCTGAAAAAAGTGTAAAATCCAGAAAGGCAGGACAGGCCATGGAGAACTGGGAGCCTTGTTATGCTGATGGGCGGGATGTAAATTGCCAACAGACACTCGGGAGAAGTGTATGGTGTTTCCTGAAACATCTAAAAAACAAAGCAACAGAGCCTAGGGCACTTCCACTTATGGTCCTATAGCTTAGGGAAATTAAAATCAAAAAGACACAGCCACCCCAAAGTTTGGGACGCCTCTGTTTACAAG
This sequence comes from Pseudorca crassidens, assembly GCF_039906515.1. Lineage (NCBI taxonomy): Eukaryota > Metazoa > Chordata > Mammalia > Artiodactyla > Delphinidae > Pseudorca > Pseudorca crassidens. The sequence goes on along the minus strand of NW_027136314.1, from coordinate 1,870,769 downwards.
AACCTCGTTTACAGTACAAGTTCAACATCGCAGAAAGTGAAAAATGGATAAAGAAGTTGTGGTATTTACTTACAAAGCAATATCACTCAGCAATGAAATCTATGTCATCAGGCCCTTAGCAGCACAATGAGTGGATTCAGGTATGATGATTCTAACTGAAATAAGTCACACAGAAAAAGAAACATCATAAGATATCAGTAATACACGGAATGTAAACTTGGCTACACAGGAACTGAATTACAGAACAGAACAGGGTCTCAAATTTAGAAAACCAACTTATGCTTGCTTAAGGGTAAAGGTGAGTTGGGGTGCTGCATAAAACCAGAGATTGAAATGAGCACAGATAAAGTTCCTTAAGCCAAATATGGAATAGACAAGAGCTACTCCTTGCTCAACGAAATGGACTCAACACCGCATATTAAATGCCTAAGAATGTACCTGACTAGTAAGTATCTTAAAACCTATGGATTGCTATGTCTCCGAAAGAGAATCAAGCATGTGTACAGGGGCATAAACGCAGCAGTGATAGGATTGGAGAGGTTCGGTGAGCAAATGAAGACCCTTTGAAGTCATATTGCATGGTACCCATTCCACGGGTTTCAACTACCCAGGTTTAAGGTATTCTTCCTTCAGCTAAAACATGCATGTGGAACCTAGAGTATGATCAACCATGTGATCGGGAGACGTGTTCAAATATGTCTCAGTTTTCGTACCCTGGTACTCGGGTGCAACATTCCAGACGCTTTACTAACACCCTCCCGACTTGGAGAGTCAGTCCCTTTAACCTCCTGTTTGGCCCAGTTTGCAATTTCTGCGGAAGATGAACAGGAATAGCGAGAACCAATGAGAGACTAGCTGGAAGGTGTCTGGACGGGCAAATTTAACTCTCATTTCCCACCAGGAAGAGGAATTAACCAAAGGCTCAGCGTGCCGTGCCGGAACCAGATTAGGGCCTGAAGCCATCCTGCGGTGTTGCGGCCAGCTCAAAAGAAAGCGAGTTGAAGAAAGGAGCTCAGGGGCACTGTAATTCACAAACCTGCAGAGTTATAAATAACAGCTATCGTCCAAAAATATACTGAAGTAAGGCTGCCAAGAGGACTTGAAAGCGGGGCAGAATTGCAGGAAACCGATTTCAGGAGGCAGACTGGAATTGCATTGAAAGCATAGGAAAAGAGGCAGAACGTCCACAATGATGCACTTGGCCAAAAAGGGCGTATGCGTTTTTTCCTGAATATATTCAGGAAAAAACGCATACGCCCTTTTTGGCCAACCAAGCAATCTTGCAAAGGAAATCTGCACTACAATGAAGTCTCACTTCCTCCCGGTCAAAAGGGCCATCTGAAAAAAGTGTAAAATCCAGAAAGGCAGGACAGGCCATGGAGAACTGGGAGCCTTGTTATGCTGATGGGCGGGATGTAAATTGCCAACAGACACTCGGGAGAAGTGTATGGTGTTTCCTGAAACATCTAAAAAACAAAGCAACAGAGCCTAGGGCACTTCCACTTATGGTCCTATAGCTTAGGGAAATTAAAATCAAAAAGACACAGCCACCCCAAAGTTTGGGACGCCTCTGTTTACAAGAACCTCGTTTACCGTACAAGTTCAACATCGCAGAAAGTGAAAAATGGATAAAGAAGTTGTGGTATTTACTTACAAAGCAATATCACTCAGCAATGAAATCTATGTCATCAGGCCCTTAGCAGCACAATGAGTGGATTCAGGTATGATGATTCTAACTGAAATAAGTCACACAGAAAAAGAAACATCATAAGATATCAGTAATACACGGAATGTAAACTTGGCTACACAGGAACTGAATTACAGAACAGAACAGGGTCTCAAATTTAGAAAACCAACTTATGCTTGCTTAAGGGGAAAGGTGAGTTGGGGTGCTGCATAAAACCAGAGATTGAAATGAGCACAGATAAAGTTCCTTAAGCCAAATATGGAATAGACAAGAGCTACTCCTTGCTCAACGAAATGGACTCAACACCGCATATTAAATGCCTAAGAATGTACCTGACTAGTAAGTATCTTAAAACCTATGGATTGCTATGTCTCCGAAAGAGAATCAAGCATGTGTACAGGGGCATAAACGCAGCAGTGATAGGATTGGAGAGGTTCGGTGAGCAAATGAAGACCCTTTGAAGTCATATTGCATGGTACCCATTCCACGGGTTTCAACTACCCAGGTTTAAGGTATTCTTCCTTCAGCTAAAACATGCATGTGGAACCTAGAGTATGATCAACCATGTGATCGGGAGACGTGTTCAAATATGTCTCAGTTTTCGTACCCTGGTACTCGGGTGCAACATTCCAGACGCTTTACTAACACCCTCCCGACTTGGAGAGTCAGTCCCTTTAACCTCCTGTTTGGCCCAGTTTGCAATTTCTGCGGAAGATGAACAGGAATAGCGAGAACCAATGAGAGACTAGCTGGAGGTGTCTGGACGGGCAAATTTAACTCTCATTTCCCACCAGGAAGAGGAATTAACCAAAGGCTCAGCGTGCCGTGCCGGAACCAGATTAGGGCCTGAAGCCATCCTGCGGTGTTGCGGCCAGCTCAAAAGAAAGCGAGTTGAAGAAAGGAGCTCAGGGGCACTGTAATTCACAAACCTGCAGAGTTATAAATGACAGCTATCGTCCAAAAATATACTGAAGTAAGGCTGCCAAGAGGACTTGAAAGCGGGGCAGAATTGCAGGAAACCGATTTCAGGAGGTAGACTGGAATTGCATTGAAAGCATAGGAAAAGAGGCAGAACGTCCACAATGATGCACTTGGCCAAAAAGGGCGTATGCGTTTTTTCCTGAATATATTCAGGAAAAAACGCATACGCCCTTTTTGGCCAACCAAGCAAGCTTGCAAAGCAAATCTACACTACAATGAAGTCTCACTTCCCCCCGGTCAAAAGGGCCATCTGAAAAAAGTGTAAAATCCAGAAAGGCAGGACAGGCCATGGAGAACTGGGAGCCTTGTTATGCTGATGGGCGGGATGTAAATTGCCAACAGACACTCGGGAGAAGTGTATGGTGTTTCCTGAAACATCTAAAAAACAAAGCAACAGAGCCTAGGGCACTTCCACTTATGGTCCTATAGCTTAGGGAAATTAAAATCAAAAAGACACAGCCACCCCAAAGTTTGGGACGCCTCTGTTTACAAGAACCTCGTTTACAGTACAAGTTCAACATCGCAGAAAGTGAAAAATGGATAAAGAAGTTGTGGTATTTACTTACAAAGCAATATCACTCAGCAATGAAATCTATGTCATCAGGCCCTTAGCAGCACAATGAGTGGATTCAGGTATGATGATTCTAACTGAAATAAGTCACACAGAAAAAGAACCATCATAAGATATCAGTAATACACGGAATGTAAACTTGGCTACACAGGAACTGAATTACAGAACAGAACAGGGTCTCAAATTTAGAAAACCAACTTATGCTTGCTTAAGGGGAAAGGTGAGTTGGGGTGCTGCATAAAACCAGAGATTGAAATGAGCACAGATAAAGTTCCTTAAGCCAAATATGGAATAGACAAGAGCTACTCCTTGCTCAACGAAATGGACTCAACACCGCATATTAAATGCCTAAGAATGTACCTGACTAGTAAGTATCTTAAAACCTATGGATTGCTATGTCTCCGAAAGAGAATCAAGCATGTGTACAGGGGCATAAACGCAGCAGTGATAGGATTGGAGAGGTTCGGTGAGCAAATGAAGACCCTTTGAAGTCATATTGCATGGTACCCATTCCACGGGTTTCAACTACCCAGGTTTAAGGTATTCTTCCTTCAGCTAAAACATGCATGTGGAACCTAGAGTATGATCAACCATGTGATCGGGAGACGTGTTCAAATATGTCTCAGTTTTCGTACCCTGGTACTCGGGTGCAACATTCCAGATGCTTTACTAACACCCTCCCGACTTGGAGAGTCAGTCCCTTTAACCTCCTGTTTGGCCCAGTTTGCAATTTCTGCGGAAGATGAACAGGAATAGCGAGAACCAATGAGAGACTAGCTGGAGGTGTCTGGACGGGCAAATTTAACTCTCATTTCCCACCAGGAAGAGGAATTAACCAAAGGCTCAGCGTGCCGTGCCGGAACCAGATTAGGGCCTGAAGCCATCCTGCGGTGTTGCGGCCAGCTCAAAAGAAAGCGAGTTGAAGAAAGGAGCTCAGGGGCACTGTAATTCACAAACCTGCAGAGTTATAAATGACAGCTATCGTCCAAAAATATACTGAAGTAAGGCTGCCAAGAGGACTTGAAAGCGGGGCAGAATTGCAGGAAACCGATTTCAGGAGGTAGACTGGAATTGCATTGAAAGCATAGGAAAAGAGGCAGAACGTCCACAATGATGCACTTGGCCAAAAAGGGCGTATGCGTTTTTTCCTGAATATATTCAGGAAAAAACGCATACGCCCTTTTTGGCCAACCAAGCAAGCTTGCAAAGGAAATCTGCACTACAATGAAGTCTCACTTCCCCCCGGTCAAAAGGGCCATCTGAAAAAAGTGTAAAATCCAGAAAGGCAGGACAGGCCATGGAGAACTGGGAGCCTTGTTATGCTGATGGGCGGGATGTAAATTGCCAACAGACACTCGGGAGAAGTGTATGGTGTTTCCTGAAACATCTAAAAAACAAAGCAACAGAGCCTAGGGCACTTCCACTTATGGTCCTATAGCTTAGGGAAATTAAAATCAAAAAGACACAGCCACCCCAAAGTTTGGGACGCCTCTGTTTACAAGAACCTCGTTTACAGTACAAGTTCAATATCGCAGAAAGTGAAAAATGGATAAAGAAGTTGTGGTATTTACTTACAAAGCAATATCACTCAGCAATGAAATCTATGTCATCAGGCCCTTAGCAGCACAATGAGTGGATTCAGGTATGATGATTCTAACTGAAATAAGTCACACAGAAAAAGAAACATCATAAGATATCAGTAATACACGGAATGTAAACTTGGCTACACAGGAACTGAATTACAGAACAGAACAGGGTCTCAAATTTAGAAAACCAACTTATGCTTGCTTAAGGGGAAAGGTGACTTGGGGTGCTGCATAAAACCAGAGATTGAAATGAACACAGATAAAGTTCCTTAAGCCAAATATGGAATAGACAAGAGCTACTCCTTGCTCAACGAAATGGACTCAACACCGCATATTAAATGCCTAAGAATGTACCTGACTAGTAAGTATCTTAAAACCTATGGATTGCTATGTCTCCGAAAGAGAATCAAGCATGTGTACAGGGGCATAAACGCAGCAGTGATAGGATTGGAGAGGTTCGGTGAGCAAATGAAGACCCTTTGAAGTCATATTGCATGGTACCCATTCCACGGGTTTCAACTACCCAGGTTTAAGGTATTCTTCCTTCAGCTAAAACATGCATGTGGAACCTAGAGTATGATCAACCATGTGATCGGGAGACGTGTTCAAATATGTCTCAGTTTTCGTACCCTGGTACTCGGGTGCAACATTCCAGACGCTTTACTAACACCCTCCCGACTTGGAGAGTCAGTCCCTTTAACCTCCTGTTTGGCCCAGTTTGCAATTTCTGCGGAAGATGAACAGGAATAGCGAGAACCAATGAGAGACTAGCTGGAAGGTGTCTGGACGGGCAAATTTAACTCTCATTTCCCACCAGGAAGAGGAATTAACCAAAGGCTCAGCGTCCCGTGCCGGAACCAGATTAGGGCCTGAAGCCATCCTGCGGTGTTGCGGCCAGCTCAAAAGAAAGCGAGTTGAAGAAAGGAGCTCAGGGGCACTGTAATTCACAAACCTGCAGAGTTATAAATGACAGCTATCGTCCAAAAATATACTGAAGTAAGGCTGCAAAGAGGACTTGAAAGCGGGGCAGAATTGCAGGAAACCGATTTCAGGAGGCAGACTGGAATTGCATTGAAAGCATAGGAAAAGAGGCAGAACGTCCACAATGATGCACTTGGCCAAAAAGGGCGTATGCGTTTTTTCCTGAATATATTCAGGAAAAAACGCATACGCCCTTTTTGGCCAACCAAGCAAGCTTGCAAAGGAAATCTGCACTACAATGAAGTCTCACTTCCTCCCGGTCAAAAGGGCCATCTGAAAAAAGTGTAAAATCCAGAAAGGCAGGACAGGCCATGGAGAACTGGGAGCCTTGTTATGCTGATGGGCGGGATGTAAATTGCCAACAGACACTCGGGAGAAGTGTATGGTGTTTCCTGAAACATCTAAAAAACAAAGCAACAGAGCCTAGGGCACTTCCACTTATGGTCCTATAGCTTAGGGAAATTAAAATCAAAAAGACACAGCCACCCCAAAGTTTGGGACGCCTCTGTTTACAAGAACCTCGTTTACCGTACAAGTTCAACATCGCAGAAAGTGAAAAATGGATAAAGAAGTTGTGGTATTTACTTACAAAGCAATATCACTCAGCAATGAAATCTATGTCATCAGGCCCTTAGCAGCACAATGAGTGGATTCAGGTATGATGATTCTAACTGAAATAAGTCACACAGAAAAAGAAACATCATAAGATATCAGTAATACACGGAATGTAAACTTGGCTACACAGGAACTGAATTACAGAACAGAACAGGGTCTCAAATTTAGAAAACCAACTTATGCTTGCTTAAGGGGAAAGGTGAGTTGGGGTGCTGCATAAAACCAGAGATTGAAATGAACACAGATAAAGTTCCTTAAGCCAAATATGGAATAGACAAGAGCTACTCCTTGCTCAACGAAATGGACTCAACACCGCATATTAAATGCCTAAGAATGTACCTGACTAGTAAGTATCTTAAAACCTATGGATTGCTATGTCTCCGAAAGAGAATCAAGCATGTGTACAGGGGCATAAACGCAGCAGTGATAGGATTGGAGAGGTTCGGTGAGCAAATGAAGACCCTTTGAAGTCATATTGCATGGTACCCATTCCACGGGTTTCAACTACCCAGGTTTAAGGTATTCTTCCTTCAGCTAAAACATGCATGTGGAACCTAGAGTATGATCAACCATGTGATCGGGAGACGTGTTCAAATATGTCTCAGTTTTCGTACCCTGGTACTCGGGTGCAACATTCCAGACGCTTTACTAACACCCTCCCGACTTGGAGAGTCAGTCCCTTTAACCTCCTGTTTGGCCCAGTTTGCAATTTCTGCGGAAGATGAACAGGAATAGCGAGAACCAATGAGAGACTAGCTGGAAGGTGTCTGGACGGGCAAATTTAACTCTCATTTCCCACCAGGAAGAGGAATTAACCAAAGGCTCAGCGTCCCGTGCCGGAACCAGATTAGGGCCTGAAGCCATCCTGCGGTGTTGCGGCCAGCTCAAAAGAAAGCGAGTTGAAGAAAGGAGCTCAGGGGCACTGTAATTCACAAACCTGCAGAGTTATAAATGACAGCTATCGTCCAAAAATATACTGAAGTAAGGCTGCAAAGAGGACTTGAAAGCGGGGCAGAATTGCAGGAAACCGATTTCAGGAGGCAGACTGGAATTGCATTGAAAGCATAGGAAAAGAGGCAGAACGTCCACAATGATGCACTTGGCCAAAAAGGGCGTATGCGTTTTTTCCTGAATATATTCAGGAAAAAACGCATACGCCCTTTTTGGCCAACCAAGCAAGCTTGCAAAGGAAATCTACACTACAATGAAGTCTCACTTCCTCCCGGTCAAAAGGGCCATCTGAAAAAAGTGTAAAATCCAGAAAGGCAGGACAGGCCATGGAGAACTGGGAGCCTTGTTATGCTGATGGGCGGGATGTAAATTGCCAACAGACACTCGGGAGAAGTGTATGGTGTTTCCTGAAACATCTAAAAAACAAAGCAACAGAGCCTAGGGCACTTCCACTTATGGTCCTATAGCTTAGGGAAATTAAAATCAAAAAGACACAGCCACCCCAAAGTTTGGGACGCCTCTGTTTACAAGAACCTCGTTTACCGTACAAGTTCAACATCGCAGAAAGTGAAAACTGGATAAAGAAGTTGTGGTATTTACTTACAAAGCAATATCACTCAGCAATGAAATCTATGTCATCAGGCCCTTAGCAGCACAATGAGTGGATTCAGGTATGATGATTCTAACTGAAATAAGTCACACAGAAAAAGAAACATCATAAGATATCAGTAATACACGGAATGTAAACTTGGCTACACAGGAACTGAATTACAGAACAGAACAGGGTCTCAAATTTAGAAAACCAACTTATGCTTGCTTAAGGGGAAAGGTGACTTGGGGTGCTGCATAAAACCAGAGATTGAAATGAACACAGATAAAGTTCCTTAAGCCAAATATGGAATAGACAAGAGCTATTCCTTGCTCAACAAAATGGACTCAACACCGCATATTAAATGCCTAAGAATGTACCTGACTAGTAAGTATCTTAAAACCTATGGATTGCTATGTCTCTGAAAGAGAATCAAGCATGTGTACAGGGGCATAAACACAGCAGTGATAGGATTGGAGAGGTTCGGTGAGCAAATGAAGACCCTTTGAAGTCATATTGCATGGTACCCATTCCACGGGTTTCAACTACCCAGGTTTAAGGTATTCTTCCTTCAGCTAAAACATGCATGTGGAACCTAGAGTATGATCAACCATGTGATCGGGAGACGTGTTCAAATATGTCTCAGTTTTCGTACCCTGGTACTCGGGTGCAACATTCCAGACGCTTTACTAACACCCTCCCGACTTGGAGAGTCAGTCCCTTTAACCTCCTGTTTGGCCCAGTTTGCAATTTCTGCGGAAGATGAACAGGAATAGCGAGAACCAATGAGAGACTAGCTGGAGGTGTCTGGACGGGCAAATTTAACTCTCATTTCCCACCAGGAAGAGGAATTAACCAAAGGCTCAGCGTGCCGTGCCGGAACCAGATTAGGGCCTGAAGCCATCCTGCGGTGTTGCGGCCAGCTCAAAAGAAAGCGAGTTGAAGAAAGGAGCTCAGGGGCACTGTAATTCACAAACCTGCAGAGTTATAAATGACAGCTATCGTCCAAAAATATACTGAAGTAAGGCTGCCAAGAGGACTTGAAAGCGGGGCAGAATTGCAGGAAACCGATTTCAGGAGGTAGACTGGAATTGCATTGAAAGCATAGGAAAAGAGGCAGAACGTCCACAATGATGCACTTGGCCAAAAAGGGCGTATGCGTTTTTTCCTGAATATATTCAGGAAAAAACGCATACGCCCTTTTTGGCCAACCAAGCAAGCTTGCAAAGGAAATCTGCACTACAATGAAGTCTCACTTCCCCCCGGTCAAAAGGGCCATCTGAAAAAAGTGTAAAATCCAGAAAGACAGGACAGGCCATGGAGAACTGGGAGCCTTGTTATGCTGATGGGCGGGATGTAAATTGCCAACAGACACTCGGGAGAAGTGTATGGTGTTTCCTGAAACATCTAAAAAACAAAGCAACAGAGCCTAGGGCACTTCCACTTATGGTCCTATAGCTTAGGGAAATTAAAATCAAAAAGACACAGCCACCCCAAAGTTTGGGACGCCTCTGTTTACAAGAACCTCGTTTACAGTACAAGTTCAACATCGCAGAAAGTGAAAAATCGATAAAGAAGTTGTGGTATTTACTTACAAAGCAATATCACTCAGCAATGAAATCTATGTCATCAGGCCCTTAGCAGCACAATGAGTGGATTCAGGTATGATGATTCTAACTGAAATAAGTCACACAGAAAAAGAACCATCATAAGATATCAGTAATACACGGAATGTAAACTTGGCTACACAGGAACTGAATTACAGAACAGAACAGGGTCTCAAATTTAGAAAACCAACTTATGCTTGCTTAAGGGGAAAGGTGAGTTGGGGTGCTGCATAAAACCAGAGATTGAAATGAGCACAGATAAAGTTCCTTAAGCCAAATATGGAATAGACAAGAGCTACTCCTTGCTCAACGAAATGGACTCAACACCGCATATTAAATGCCTAAGAATGTACCTGACTAGTAAGTATCTTAAAACCTATGGATTGCTATGTCTCCGAAAGAGAATCAAGCATGTGTACAGGGGCATAAACGCAGCAGTGATAGGATTGGAGAGGTTCGGTGAGCAAATGAAGACCCTTTGAAGTCATATTGCATGGTACCCATTCCACGGGTTTCAACTACCCAGGTTTAAGGTATTCTTCCTTCAGCTAAAACATGCATGTGGAACCTAGAGTATGATCAACCATGTGATCGGGAGACGTGTTCAAATATGTCTCAGTTTTCGTACCCTGGTACTCGGGTGCAACATTCCAGACGCTTTACTAACACCCTCCCGACTTGGAGAGTCAGTCCCTTTAACCTCCTGTTTGGCCCAGTTTGCAATTTCTGCGGAAGATGAACAGGAATAGCGAGAACCAATGAGAGACTAGCTGGAGGTGTCTGGACGGGCAAATTTAACTCTCATTTCCCACCAGGAAGAGGAATTAACCAAAGGCTCAGCGTGCCGTGCCGGAACCAGATTAGGGCCTGAAGCCATCCTGCGGTGTTGCGGCCAGCTCAAAAGAAAGCGAGTTGAAGAAAGGAGCTCAGGGGCACTGTAATTCACAAACCTGCAGAGTTATAAATGACAGCTATCGTCCAAAAATATACTGAAGTAAGGCTGCCAAGAGGACTTGAAAGCGGGGCAGAATTGCAGGAAACCGATTTCAGGAGGTAGACTGGAATTGCATTGAAAGCATAGGAAAAGAGGCAGAACGTCCACAATGATGCACTTGGCCAAAAAGGGCGTATGCGTTTTTTCCTGAATATATTCAGGAAAAAACGCATACGCCCTTTTTGGCCAACCAAGCAAGCTTGCAAAGGAAATCTGCACTACAATGAAGTCTCACTTCCCCCCGGTCAAAAGGGCCATCTGAAAAAAGTGTAAAATCCAGAAAGGCAGGACAGGCCATGGAGAACTGGGAGCCTTGTTATGCTGATGGGCGGGATGTAAATTGCCAACAGACACTCGGGAGAAGTGTATGGTGTTTCCTGAAACATCTAAAAAACAAAGCAACAGAGCCTAGGGCACTTCCACTTATGGTCCTATAGCTTAGGGAAATTAAAATCAAAAAGACACAGCCACCCCAAAGTTTGGGACGCCTCTGTTTACAAGAACCTCGTTTACAGTACAAGTTCAACATCGCAGAAAGTGAAAAATGGATAAAGAAGTTGTGGTATTTACTTACAAAGCAATATCTCTCAGCAATGAAATCTATGTCATCAGGCCCTTAGCAGCACAATGAGTGGATTCAGGTATGATGATTCTAACTGAAATAAGTCACACAGAAAAAGAACCATCATAAGATATCAGTAATACACGGAATGTAAACTTGGCTACACAGGAACTGAATTACAGAACAGAACAGGGTCTCAAATTTAGAAAACCAACTTATGCTTGCTTAAGGGGAAAGGTGAGTTGGGGTGCTGCATAAAACCAGAGATTGAAATGAGCACAGATAAAGTTCCTTAAGCCAAATATGGAATAGACAAGAGCTACTCCTTGCTCAACGAAATGGACTCAACACCGCATATTAAATGCCTAAGAATGTACCTGACTAGTAAGTATCTTAAAACCTATGGATTGCTATGTCTCCGAAAGAGAATCAAGCATGTGTACAGGGGCATAAACGCAGCAGTGATAGGATTGGAGAGGTTCGGTGAGCAAATGAAGACCCTTTGAAGTCATATTGCATGGTACCCATTCCACGGGTTTCAACTACCCAGGTTTAAGGTATTCTTCCTTCAGCTAAAACATGCATGTGGAACCTAGAGTATGATCAACCATGTGATCGGGAGACGTGTTCAAATATGTCTCAGTTTTCGTACCCTGGTACTCGGGTGCAACATTCCAGACGCTTTACTAACACCCTCCCGACTTGGAGAGTCAGTCCCTTTAACCTCCTGTTTGGCCCAGTTTGCAATTTCTGCGGAAGATGAACAGGAATAGCGAGAACCAATGAGAGACTAGCTGGAGGTGTCTGGACGGGCAAATTTAACTCTCATTTCCCACCAGGAAGAGGAATTAACCAAAGGCTCAGCGTGCCGTGCCGGAACCAGATTAGGGCCTGAAGCCATCCTGCGGTGTTGCGGCCAGCTCAAAAGAAAGCGAGTTGAAGAAAGGAGCTCAGGGGCACTGTAATTCACAAACCTGCAGAGTTATAAATGACAGCTATCGTCCAAAAATATACTGAAGTAAGGCTGCCAAGAGGACTTGAAAGCGGGGCAGAATTGCAGGAAACCGATTTCAGGAGGTAGACTGGAATTGCATTGAAAGCATAGGAAAAGAGGCAGAACGTCCACAATGATGCACTTGGCCAAAAAGGGCGTATGCGTTTTTTCCTGAATATATTCAGGAAAAAACGCATACGCCCTTTTTGGCCAACCAAGCAAGCTTGCAAAGGAAATCTGCACTACAATGAAGTCTCACTTCTCCCCGGTCAAAAGGGCCATCTGAAAAAAGTGTAAAATCCAGAAAGGCAGGACAGGCCATGGAGAACTGGGAGCCTTGTTATGCTGATGGGCGGGATGTAAATTGCCAACAGACACTCGGGAGAAGTGTATGGTGTTTCCTGAAACATCTAAAAAACAAAGCAACAGAGCCTAGGGCACTTCCACTTATGGTCCTATAGCTTAGGGAAATTAAAATCAAAAAGACACAGCCACCCCAAAGTTTGGGACGCCTCTGTTTACAAGAACCTCGTTTACAGTACAAGTTCAACATCGCAGAAAGTGAAAAATGGATAAAGAAGTTGTGGTATTTACTTACAAAGCAATATCTCTCAGCAATGAAATCTATGTCATCAGGCCCTTAGCAGCACAATGAGTGGATTCAGGTATGATGATTCTAACTGAAATAAGTCACACAGAAAAAGAAACATCATAAGATATCAGTAATACATGGAATTTAAACTTGGCTACACAGGAACTGAATTACAGAACAGAACAGGGTCTCAAATTTAGAAAACCAACTTATGCTTGCTTAAGGGGAAAGGTGAGTTGGGGTGCTGCATAAAACCAGAGATTGAAATGAGCACAGATAAAGTTCCTTAAGCCAAATATGGAATAGACAAGAGCTACTCCTTGCTCAACGAAATGGACTCAACACCGCATATTAAATGCCTAAGAATGTACCTGACTAGTAAGTATCTTAAAACCTATGGATTGCTATGTCTCCGAAAGAGAATCAAGCATGTGTACAGGGGCATAAACGCAGCAGTGATAGGATTGGAGAGGTTCGGTGAGCAAATGAAGACCCTTTGAAGTCATATTGCATGGTACCCATTCCACGGGTTTCAACTACCCAGGTTTAAGGTATTCTTCCTTCAGCTAAAACATGCATGTGGAACCTAGAGTATGATCAACCATGTGATCGGGAGACGTGTTCAAATATGTCTCAGTTTTCGTACCCTGGTACTCGGGTGCAACATTCCAGACGCTTTACTAACACCCTCCCGACTTGGAGAGTCAGTCCCTTTAACCTCCTGTTTGGCCCAGTTTGCAATTTCTGCGGAAGATGAACAGGAATAGCGAGAACCAATGAGAGACTAGCTGGAGGTGTCTGGACGGGCAAATTTAACTCTCATTTCCCACCAGGAAGAGGAATTAACCAAAGGCTCAGCGTGCCGTGCCGGAACCAGATTAGGGCCTGAAGCCATCCTGCGGTGTTGCGGCCAGCTCAAAAGAAAGCGAGTTGAAGAAAGGAGCTCAGGGGCACTGTAATTCACAAACCTGCAGAGTTATAAATGACAGCTATCGTCCAAAAATATACTGAAGTAAGGCTGCCAAGAGGACTTGAAAGCGGGGCAGAATTGCAGGAAACCGATTTCAGGAGGTAGACTGGAATTGCATTGAAAGCATAGGAAAAGAGGCAGAACGTCCACAATGATGCACTTGGCCAAAAAGGGCGTATGCGTTTTTTCCTGAATATATTCAGGAAAAAACGCATACGCCCTTTTTGGCCAACCAAGCAAGCTTGCAAAGGAAATCTGCACTACAATGAAGTCTCACTTCCCCCCGGTCAAAAGGGCCATCTGAAAAAAGTGTAAAATCCAGAAAGACAGGACAGGCCATGGAGAACTGGGAGCCTTGTTATGCTGATGGGCGGGATGTAAATTGCCAACAGACACTCGGGAGAAGTGTATGGTGTTTCCTGAAACATCTAAAAAACAAAGCAACAGAGCCTAGGGCACTTCCACTTATGGTCCTATAGCTTAGGGAAATTAAAATCAAAAAGACACAGCCACCCCAAAGTTTGGGACGCCTCTGTTTACAAGAACCTCGTTTACAGTACAAGTTCAACATCGCAGAAAGTGAAAAATGGATAAAGAAGTTGTGGTATTTACTTACAAAGCAATATCACTCAGCAATGAAATCTATGTCATCAGGCCCTTAGCAGCACAATGAGTGGATTCAGGTATGATGATTCTAACTGAAATAAGTCACACAGAAAAAGAAACATCATAAGATATCAGTAATACACGGAATGTAAACTTGGCTACACAGGAACTGAATTACAGAACAGAACAGGGTCTCAAATTTAGAAAACCAACTTATGCTTGCTTAAGGGGAAAGGTGAGTTGGGGTGCTGCATAAAACCAGAGATTGAAATGAGCACAGATAAAGTTCCTTAAGCCAAATATGGAATAGACAAGAGCTACTCCTTGCTCAACGAAATGGACTCAACACCGCATATTAAATGCCTAAGAATGTACCTGACTAGTAAGTATCTTAAAACCTATGGATTGCTATGTCTCCGAAAGAGAATCAAGCATGTGTACAGGGGCATAAACGCAGCAGTGATAGGATTGGAGAGGTTCGGTGAGCAAATGAAGACCCTTTGAAGTCATATTGCATGGTACCCATTCCACGGGTTTCAACTACCCAGGTTTAAGGTATTCTTCCTTCAGCTAAAACATGCATGTGGAACCTAGAGTATGATCAACCATGTGATCGGGAGACGTGTTCAAATATGTCTCAGTTTTCGTACCCTGGTACTCGGGTGCAACATTCCAGACGCTTTACTAACACCCTCCCGACTTGGAGAGTCAGTCCCTTTAACCTCCTGTTTGGCCCAGTTTGCAATTTCTGCGGAAGATGAACAGGAATAGCGAGAACCAATGAGAGACTAGCTGGAGGTGTCTGGACGGGCAAATTTAACTCTCATTTCCCACCAGGAAGAGGAATTAACCAAAGGCTCAGCGTGCCGTGCCGGAACCAGATTAGGGCCTGAAGCCATCCTGCGGTGTTGCGGCCAGCTCAAAAGAAAGCGAGTTGAAGAAAGGAGCTCAGGGGCACTGTAATTCACAAACCTGCAGAGTTATAAATGACAGCTATCGTCCAAAAATATACTGAAGTAAGGCTGCCAAGAGGACTTGAAAGCGGGGCAGAATTGCAGGAAACCGATTTCAGGAGGTAGACTGGAATTGCATTGAAAGCATAGGAAAAGAGGCAGAACGTCCACAATGATGCACTTGGCCAAAAAGGGCGTATGCGTTTTTTCCTGAATATATTCAGGAAAAAACGCATACGCCCTTTTTGGCCAACCAAGCAAGCTTGCAAAGGAAATCTGCACTACAATGAAGTCTCACTTCCCCCCGGTCAAAAGGGCCATCTGAAAAAAGTGTAAAATCCAGAAAGGCAGGACAGGCCATGGAGAACTGGGAGCCTTGTTATGCTGATGGGCGGGATGTAAATTGCCAACAGACACTCGGGAGAAGTGTATGGTGTTTCCTGAAACATCTAAAAAACAAAGCAACAGAGCCTAGGGCACTTCCACTTATGGTCCTATAGCTTAGGGAAATTAAAATCAAAAAGACACAGCCACCCCAAAGTTTGGGACGCCTCTGTTTACAAGAACCTCGTTTACAGTACAAGTTCAACATCGCAGAAAGTGAAAAATGGATAAAGAAGTTGTGGTATTTACTTACAAAGCAATATCACTCAGCAATGAAATCTATGTCATCAGGCCCTTAGCAGCACAATGAGTGGATTCAGGTATGATGATTCTAACTGAAATAAGTCACACAGAAAAAGAAACATCATAAGATATCAGTAATACACGGAATTTAAACTTGGCTACACAGGAACTGAATTACAGAACAGAACAGGGTCTCAAATTTAGAAAACCAACTTATGCTTGCTTAAGGGGAAAGGGGAGTTGGGGTGCTGCATAAAACCAGAGATTGAAATGAGCACAGATAAAGTTCCTTAAGCCAAATATGGAATAGACAAGAGCTACTCCTTGCTCAACGAAATGGACTCAACACCGCATATTAAATGCCTAAGAATGTACCTGACTAGTAAGTATCTTAAAACCTATGGATTGCTATGTCTCCGAAAGAGAATCAAGCATGTGTACAGGGGCATAAACGCAGCAGTGATAGGATTGGAGAGGTTCGGTGAGCAAATGAAGACCCTTTGAAGTCATATTGCATGGTACCCATTCCACGGGTTTCAACTACCCAGGTTTAAGGTATTCTTCCTTCAGCTAAAACATGCATGTGGAACCTAGAGTATGATCAACCATGTGATCGGGAGACGTGTTCAAATATGTCTCAGTTTTCGTACCCTGGTACTCGGGTGCAACATTCCAGACGCTTTACTAACACCCTCCCGACTTGGAGAGTCAGTCCCTTTAACCTCCTGTTTGGCCCAGTTTGCAATTTCTGCGGAAGATGAACAGGAATAGCGAGAACCAATGAGAGACTAGCTGGAGGTGTCTGGACGGGCAAATTTAACTCTCATTTCCCACCAGGAAGAGGAATTAACCAAAGGCTCAGCGTGCCGTGCCGGAACCAGATTAGGGCCTGAAGCCATCCTGCGGTGTTGCGGCCAGCTCAAAAGAAAGCGAGTTGAAGAAAGGAGCTCAGGGGCACTGTAATTCACAAACCTGCAGAGTTATAAATGACAGCTATCGTCCAAAAATATACTGAAGTAAGGCTGCCAAGAGGACTTGAAAGCGGGGCAGAATTGCAGGAAACCGATTTCAGGAGGTAGACTGGAATTGCATTGAAAGCATAGGAAAAGAGGCAGAACGTCCACAATGATGCACTTGGCCAAAAAGGGCGTATGCGTTTTTTCCTGAATATATTCAGGAAAAAACGCATACGCCCTTTTTGGCCAACCAAGCAAGCTTGCAAAGGAAATCTGCACTACAATGAAGTCTCACTTCCCCCCGGTCAAAAGGGCCATCTGAAAAAAGTGTAAAATCCAGAAAGGCAGGACAGGCCATGGAGAACTGGGAGCCTTGTTATGCTGATGGGCGGGATGTAAATTGCCAACAGACACTCGGGAGAAGTGTATGGTGTTTCCTGAAACATCTAAAAAACAAAGCAACAGAGCCTAGGGCACTTCCACTTATGGTCCTATAGCTTAGGGAAATTAAAATCAAAAAGACACAGCCACCCCAAAGTTTGGGACGCCTCTGTTTACAAGAACCTCGTTTACAGTACAAGTTCAACATCGCAGAAAGTGAAAAATGGATAAAGAAGTTGTGGTATTTACTTACAAAGCAATATCACTCAGCAATGAAATCTATGTCATCAGGCCCTTAGCAGCACAATGAGTGGATTCAGGTATGATGATTCTAACTGAAATAAGTCACACAGAAAAAGAAACATCATAAGATATCAGTAATACACGGAATGTAAACTTGGCTACACAGGAACTGAATTACAGAACAGAACAGGGTCTCAAATTTAGAAAACCAACTTATGCTTGCTTAAGGGGAAAGGTGAGTTGGGGTGCTGCATAAAACCAGAGATTGAAATGAGCACAGATAAAGTTCCTTAAGCCAAATATGGAATAGACAAGAGCTACTCCTTGCTCAACGAAATGGACTCAACACCGCATATTAAATGCCTAAGAATGTACCTGACTAGTAAGTATCTTAAAACCTATGGATTGCTATGTCTCCGAAAGAGAATCAAGCATGTGTACAGGGGCATAAACGCAGCAGTGATAGGATTGGAGAGGTTCGGTGAGCAAATGAAGACCCTTTGAAGTCATATTGCATGGTACCCATTCCACGGGTTTCAACTACCCAGGTTTAAGGTATTCTTCCTTCAGCTAAAACATGCATGTGGAACCTAGAGTATGATCAACCATGTGATCGGGAGACGTGTTCAAATATGTCTCAGTTTTCGTACCCTGGTACTCGGGTGCAACATTCCAGACGCTTTACTAACACCCTCCCGACTTGGAGAGTCAGTCCCTTTAACCTCCTGTTTGGCCCAGTTTGCAATTTCTGCGGAAGATGAACAGGAATAGCGAGAACCAATGAGAGACTAGCTGGAGGTGTCTGGACGGGCAAATTTAACTCTCATTTCCCACCAGGAAGAGGAATTAACCAAAGGCTCAGCGTGCCGTGCCGGAACCAGATTAGGGCCTGAAGCCATCCTGCGGTGTTGCGGCCAGCTCAAAAGAAAGCGAGTTGAAGAAAGGAGCTCAGGGGCACTGTAATTCACAAACCTGCAGAGTTATAAATGACAGCTATCGTCCAAAAATATACTGAAGTAAGGCTGCCAAGAGGACTTGAAAGCGGGGCAGAATTGCAGGAAACCGATTTCAGGAGGCAGACTGGAATTGCATTGAAAGCATAGGAAAAGAGGCAGAACGTCCACAATGATGCACTTGGCCAAAAAGGGCATATGCGTTTTTTCCTGAATATATTCAGGAAAAAATGCATACGCCCTTTTTGGCCAACCAAGCAAGCTTGCAAAGGAAATCTGCACTACAATGAAGTCTCACTTCCCCCCGGTCAAAAGGGCCATCTGAAAAAAGTGTAAAATCCAGAAAGGCAGGACAGGCCATGGAGAACTGGGAGCCTTGTTATGCTGATGGGCGGGATGTAAATTGCCAACAGACACTCGGGAGAAGTGTATGGTGTTTCCTGAAACATCTAAAAAACAAAGCAACAGAGCCTAGGGCACTTCCACTTATGGTCCTATAGCTTAGGGAAATTAAAATCAAAAAGACACAGCCACCCCAAAGTTTGGGACGCCTCTGTTTACAAGAACCTCGTTTACAGTACAAGTTCAACATCGCAGAAAGTGAAAAATGGATAAAGAAGTTGTGGTATTTACTTACAAAGCAATATCACTCAGCAATGAAATCTATGTCATCAGGCCCTTAGCAGCACAATGAGTGGATTCAGGTATGATGATTCTAACTGAAATAAGTCACACAGAAAAAGAAACATCATAAGATATCAGTAATACACGGAATGTAAACTTGGCTACACAGGAACTGAATTACAGAACAGAACAGGGTCTCAAATTTAGAAAACCAACTTATGCTTGCTTAAGGGGAAAGGTGAGTTGGGGTGCTGCATAAAACCAGAGATTGAAATGAACACAGATAAAGTTCCTTAAGCCAAATATGGAATAGACAAGAGCTACTCCTTGCTCAACGAAATGGACCCAACACCGCATATTAAACGCCTAAGAATGTACCTGACTAGTAAGTATCTTAAAACCTATGGATTGCTATGTCTCCGAAAGAGAATCAAGCATGTGTACAGGGGCATAAACGCAGCAGTGATAGGATTGGAGAGGTTCGGTGAGCAAATGAAGACCCTTTGAAGTCATATTGCATGGTACCCATTCCACGGGTTTCAACTACCCAGGTTTAAGGTATTCTTCCTTCAGCTAAAACATGCATGTGGAACCTAGAGTATGATCAACCATGTGATCGGGAGACGTGTTCAAATATGTCTCAGTTTTCGTACCCTGGTACTCGGGTGCAACATTCCAGACGCTTTACTAACACCCTCCCGACTTGGAGAGTCAGTCCCTTTAACCTCCTGTTTGGCCCAGTTTGCAATTTCTGCGGAAGATGAACAGGAATAGCGAGAACCAATGAGAGACTAGCTGGAGGTGTCTGGACGGGCAAATTTAACTCTCATTTCCCACCAGGAAGAGGAATTAACCAAAGGCTCAGCGTGCCGTGCCGGAACCAGATTAGGGCCTGAAGCCATCCTGCGGTGTTGCGGCCAGCTCAAAAGAAAGCGAGTTGAAGAAAGGAGCTCAGGGGCACTGTAATTCACAAACCTGCAGAGTTATAAATGACAGCTATCGTCCAAAAATATACTGAAGTAAGGCTGCCAAGAGGACTTGAAAGCGGGGCAGAATTGCAGGAAACCGATTTCAGGAGGTAGACTGGAATTGCATTGAAAGCATAGGAAAAGAGGCAGAACGTCCACAATGATGCACTTGGCCAAAAAGGGCGTATGCGTTTTTTCCTGAATATATTCAGGAAAAAACGCATACGCCCTTTTTGGCCAACCAAGCAAGCTTGCAAAGGAAATCTGCACTACAATGAAGTCTCACTTCCCCCCGGTCAAAAGGGCCATCTGAAAAAAGTGTAAAATCCAGAAAGGCAGGACAGGCCATGGAGAACTGGGAGCCTTGTTATGCTGATGGGCGGGATGTAAATTGCCAACAGACACTCGGGAGAAGTGTATGGTGTTTCCTGAAACATCTAAAAAACAAAGCAACAGAGCCTAGGGCACTTCCACTTATGGTCCTATAGCTTAGGGAAATTAAAATCAAAAAGACACAGCCACCCCAAAGTTTGGGACGCCTCTGTTTACAAGAACCTCGTGTACAGTACAAGTTCAACATCGCAGAAAGTGAAAAATGGATAAAGAAGTTGTGGTATTTACTTACAAAGCAATATCACTCAGCAATGAAATCTATGTCATCAGGCCCTTAGCAGCACAATGAGTGGATTCAGGTATGATGATTCTAACTGAAATAAGTCACACAGAAAAAGAAACATCATAAGATATCAGTAATACACGGAATGTAAACTTGGCTACACAGGAACTGAATTACAGAACAGAACAGGGTCTCAAATTTAGAAAACCAACTTATGCTTGCTTAAGGGGAAAGGTGAGTTGGGGTGCTGCATAAAACCAGAGATTGAAATGAGCACAGATAAATTTCCTTAAGCCAAATATGGAATAGACAAGAGCTACCTCTTGCTCAACGAAATGGACTCAACACCGCATATTAAATGCCTAAGAATGTACCTGACTAGTAAGTATCTTAAAACCTATGGATTGCTATGTCTCCGAAAGAGAATCAAGCATGTGTACAGGGGCATAAACGCAGCAGTGATAGGATTGGAGAGGTTCGGTGAGCAAATGAAGACCCTTTGAAGTCATATTGCATGGTACCCATTCCACGGGTTTCAACTACCCAGGTTTAAGGTATTCTTCCTTCAGCTAAAATATGCATGTGGAACCTAGAGTCTGATCAACCATGTGATCGGGAGACGTGTTCAAATATGTCTCAGTTTTCGTACCCTGGTACTCGGGTGCAACATTCCAGACGCTTTACTAACACCCTCCCGACTTGGAGAGTCAGTCCCTTTAACCTCCTGTTTGGCCCAGTTTGCAATTTCTGCGGAAGATGAACAGGAATAGCGAGAACCAATGAGAGACTAGCTGGAGGTGTCTGGACGGGCAAATTTAACTCTCATTTCCCACCAAGAAGAGGAATTAACCAAAGGCTCAGCGTGCCGTGCCGGAACCAGATTAGGGCCTGAAGCCATCCTGCGGTGTTGCGGCCAGCTCAAAAGAAAGCGAGTTGAAGAAAGGAGCTCAGGGGCACTGTAATTCACAAACCTGCAGAGTTATAAATGACAGCTATCGTCCAAAAATATACTGAAGTAAGGCTGCCAAGAGGACTTGAAAGCGGGGCAGAATTGCAGGAAACCGATTTCAGGAGGTAGACTGGAATTGCATTGAAAGCATAGGAAAAGAGGCAGAACGTCCACAATGATGCACTTGGCCAAAAAGGGCGTATGCGTTTTTTCCTGAATATATTCAGGAAAAAACGCATACGCCCTTTTTGGCCAACCAAGCAAGCTTGCAAAGGAAATCTGCACTACAATGAAGTCTCACTTCCCCCCGGTCAAAAGGGCCATCTGAAAAAAGTGTAAAATCCAGAAAGGCAGGACAGGCCATGGAGAACTGAGAGCCTTGTTATGCTGATGGGCGGGATGTAAATTGCCAACAGACACTCGGGAGAAGTGTATGGTGTTTCCTGAAACATCTAAAAAACAAAGCAACAGAGCCTAGGGCACTTCCACTTATGGTCCTATAGCTTAGGGAAATTAAAATCAAAAAGACACAGCCACCCCAAAGTTTGGGACGCCTCTGTTTACAAGAACCTCGTTTACAGTACAAGTTCAACATCGCAGAAAGTGAAAAATGGATAAAGAAGTTGTGGTATTTACTTACAAAGCAATATCACTCAGCAATGAAATCTATGTCATCAGGCCCTTAGCAGCACAATGAGTGGATTCAGGTATGATGATTCTAACTGAAATAAGTCACACAGAAAAAGAAACATCATAAGATATCAGTAATACACGGAATGTAAACTTGGCTACACAGGAACTGAATTACAGAACAGAACAGGGTCTCAAATTTAGAAAACCAACTTATGCTTGCTTAAGGGGAAAGGTGAGTTGGGGTGCTGCATAAAACCAGAGATTGAAATGAGCACAGATAAAGTTCCTTAAGCCAAATATGGAATAGACAAGAGCTACTCCTTGCTCAACGAAATGGACTCAACACCGCATATTAAATGCCTAAGAATGTACCTGACTAGTAAGTATCTTAAAACCTATGGATTGCTATGTCTCCGAAAGAGAATCAAGCATGTGTACAGGGGCATAAACGCAGCAGTGATAGGATTGGAGAGGTTCGGTGAGCAAATGAAGACCCTTTGAAGTCATATTGCATGGTACCCATTCCACGGGTTTCAACTACCCAGGTTTAAGGTATTCTTCCTTCAGCTAAAACATGCATGTGCAACCTAGAGTATGATCAACCATGTGATCGGGAGACGTGTTCAAATATGTCTCAGTTTTCGTACCCTGGTACTCGGGTGCAACATTCCAGACGCTTTACTAACACCCTCCCGACTTGGAGAGTCAGTCCCTTTAACCTCCTGTTTGGCCCAGTTTGCAATTTCTGCGGAAGATGAACAGGAATAGCGAGAACCAATGAGAGACTAGCTGGAGGTGTCTGGACGGGCAAATTTAACTCTCATTTCCCACCAGGAAGAGGAATTAACCAAAGGCTCAGCGTGCCGTGACGGAACCAGATTAGGGCCTGAAGCCATCCTGCGGTGTTGCGGCCAGCTCAAAAGAAAGCGAGTTGAAGAAAGGAGCTCAGGGGCACTGTAATTCACAAACCTGCAGAGTTATAAATGACAGCTATCGTCCAAAAATATACTGAAGTAAGGCTGCCAAGAGGACTTGAAAGCGGGGCAGAATTGCAGGAAACCGATTTCAGGAGGTAGACTGGAATTGCATTGAAAGCATAGGAAAAGAGGCAGAACGTCCACAATGATGCACTTGGCCAAAAAGGGCGTATGCGTTTTTTCCTGAATATATTCAGGAAAAAACGCATACGCCCTTTTTGGCCAACCAAGCAAGCTTGCAAAGGAAATCTGCACTACAATGAAGTCTCACTTCCCCCCGGTCAAAAGGGCCATCTGAAAAAAGTGTAAAATCCAGAAAGGCAGGACAGGCCATGGAGAACTGAGAGCCTTGTTATGCTGATGGGCGGGATGTAAATTGCCAACAGACACTCGGGAGAAGTGTATGGTGTTTCCTGAAACATCTAAAAAACAAAGCAACAGAGCCTAGGGCACTTCCACTTATGGTCCTATAGCTTAGGGAAATTAAAATCAAAAAGACACAGCCACCCCAAAGTTTGGGACGCCTCTGTTTACAAGAACCTCGTTTACAGTACAAGTTCAACATCGCAGAAAGTGAAAAATGGATAAAGAAGTTGTGGTATTTACTTACAAAGCAATATCACTCAGCAATGAAATCTATGTCATCAGGCCCTTAGCAGCACAATGAGTGGATTCAGGTATGATGATTCTAACTGAAATAAGTCACACAGAAAAAGAAACATCATAAGATATCAGTAATACACGGAATGTAAACTTGGCTACACAGGAACTGAATTACAGAACAGAACAGGGTCTCAAATTTAGAAAACCAACTTATGCTTGCTTAAGGGGAAAGGTGAGTTGGGGTGCTGCATAAAACCAGAGATTGAAATGAGCACAGATAAAGTTCCTTAAGCCAAATATGGAATAGACAAGAGCTACTCCTTGCTCAACGAAATGGACTCAACACCGCATATTAAATGCCTAAGAATGTACCTGACTAGTAAGTATCTTAAAACCTATGGATTGCTATGTCTCCGAAAGAGAATCAAGCATGTGTACAGGGGCATAAACGCAGCAGTGATAGGATTGGAGAGGTTCGGTGAGCAAATGAAGACCCTTTGAAGTCATATTGCATGGTACCCATTCCACGGGTTTCAACTACCCAGGTTTAAGGTATTCTTCCTTCAGCTAAAACATGCATGTGGAACCTAGAGTATGATCAACCATGTGATCGGGAGACGTGTTCAAATATGTCTCAGTTTTCGTACCCTGGTACTCGGGTGCAACATTCCAGACGCTTTACTAACACCCTCCCGACTTGGAGAGTCAGTCCCTTTAACCTCCTGTTTGGCCCAGTTTGCAATTTCTGCGGAAGATGAACAGGAATAGCGAGAACCAATGAGAGACTAGCTGGAGGTGTCTGGACGGGCAAATTTAACTCTCATTTCCCACCAGGAAGAGGAATTAACCAAAGGCTCAGCGTGCCGTGCCGGAACCAGATTAGGGCCTGAAGCCATCCTGCGGTGTTGCGGCCAGCTCAAAAGAAAGCGAGTTGAAGAAAGGAGCTCAGGGGCACTGTAATTCACAAACCTGCAGAGTTATAAATGACAGCTATCGTCCAAAAATATACTGAAGTAAGGCTGCCAAGAGGACTTGAAAGCGGGGCAGAATTGCAGGAAACCGATTTCAGGAGGCAGACTGGAATTGCATTGAAAGCATAGGAAAAGAGGCAGAACGTCCACAATGATGCACTTGGCCAAAAAGGGCATATGCGTTTTTTCCTGAATATATTCAGGAAAAAACGCATACGCCCTTTTTGGCCAACCAAGCAAGCTTGCAAAGGAAATCTGCACTACAATGAAGTCTCACTTCCCCCCGGTCAAAAGGGCCATCTGAAAAAAGTGTAAAATCCAGAAAGGCAGGACAGGCCATGGAGAACTGGGAGCCTTGTTATGCTGATGGGCGGGATGTAAATTGCCAACAGACACTCGGGAGAAGTGTATGGTGTTTCCTGAAACATCTAAAAAACAAAGCAACAGAGCCTAGGGCACTTCCACTTATGGTCCTATAGCTTAGGGAAATTAAAATCAAAAAGACACAGCCACCCCAAAGTTTGGGACGCCTCTGTTTACAAGAACCTCGTTTACAGTACAAGTTCAACATCGCAGAAAGTGAAAAATGGATAAAGAAGTTGTGGTATTTACTTACAAAGCAATATCACTCAGCAATGAAATCTATGTCATCAGGCCCTTAGCAGCACAATGAGTGGATTCAGGTATGATGATTCTAACTGAAATAAGTCACACAGAAAAAGAAACATCATAAGATATCAGTAATACACGGAATGTAAACTTGGCTACACAGGAACTGAATTACAGAACAGAACAGGGTCTCAAATTTAGAAAACCAACTTATGCTTGCTTAAGGGTAAAGGTGAGTTGGGGTGCTGCATAAAACCAGAGATTGAAATGAACACAGATAAAGTTCCTTAAGCCAAATATGGAATAGACAAGAGCTACTCCTTGCTCAACGAAATGGACTCAACACCGCATATTAAACGCCTAAGAATGTACCTGACTAGTAAGTATCTTAAAACCTATGGATTGCTATGTCTCCGAAAGAGAATCAAGCATGTGTACAGGGGCATAAACGCAGCAGTGATAGGATTGGAGAGGTTCGGTGAGCAAATGAAGACCCTTTGAAGTCATATTGCATGGTACCCATTCCACGGGTTTCAACTACCCAGGTTTAAGGTATTCTTCCTTCAGCTAAAACATGCATGTGGAACCTAGAGTATGATCAACCATGTGATCGGGAGACGTGTTCAAATATGTCTCAGTTTTCGTACCCTGGTACTCGGGTGCAACATTCCAGACGCTTTACTAACACCCTCCCGACTTGGAGAGTCAGTCCCTTTAACCTCCTGTTTGGCCCAGTTTGCAATTTCTGCGGAAGATGAACAGGAATAGCGAGAACCAATGAGAGACTAGCTGGAGGTGTCTGGACGGGCAAATTTAACTCTCATTTCCCACCAGGAAGAGGAATTAACCAAAGGCTCAGCGTGCCGTGCCGGAACCAGATTAGGGCCTGAAGCCATCCTGCGGTGTTGCGGCCAGCTCAAAAGAAAGCGAGTTGAAGAAAGGAGCTCAGGGGCACTGTAATTCACAAACCTGCAGAGTTATAAATGACAGCTATCGTCCAAAAATATACTGAAGTAAGGCTGCCAAGAGGACTTGAAAGCGGGGCAGAATTGCAGGAAACCGATTTCAGGAGGTAGACTGGAATTGCATTGAAAGCATAGGAAAAGAGGCAGAACGTCCACAATGATGCACTTGGCCAAAAAGGGCGTATGCGTTTTCTCCTGAATATATTCAGGAAAAAACGCATACGCCCTTTTTGGCCAACCAAGCAAGCTTGCAAAGGAAATCTGCACTACAATGAAGTCTCACTTCCCCCCGGTCAAAAGGGCCATCTGAAAAAAGTGTAAAATCCAGAAAGGCAGGACAGGCCATGGAGAACTGGGAGCCTTGTTATGCTGATGGGCGGGATGTAAATTGCCAACAGACACTCGGGAGAAGTGTATGGTGTTTCCTGAAACATCTAAAAAACAAAGCAACAGAGCCTAGGGCACTTCCACTTATGGTCCTATAGCTTAGGGAAATTAAAATCAAAAAGACACAGCCACCCCAAACATTGGGACGCCTCTGTTTACAAGAACCTCGTTTACAGTACAAGTTCAACATCGCAGAAAGTGAAAAATGGATAAAGAAGTTGTGGTATTTACTTACAAAGCAATATCACTCAGCAATGAAATCTATGTCATCAGGCCCTTAGCAGCACAATGAGTGGATTCAGGTATGATGATTCTAACTGAAATAAGTCACACAGAAAAAGAAACATCATAAGATATCAGTAATACACGGAATGTAAACTTGGCTACACAGGAACTGAATTACAGAACAGAACAGGGTCTCAAATTTGGAAAACCAACTTATGCTTGCTTAAGGGGAAAGGTGAGTTGGGGTGCTGCATAAAACCAGAGATTGAAATGAGCACAGATAAAGTTCCTTAAGCCAAATATGGAATAGACAAGAGCTACTCCTTGCTCAACGAAATGGACTCAACACCGCATATTAAACGCCTAAGAATGTACCTGACTAGTAAGTATCTTAAAACCTATGGATTGCTATGTCTCCGAAAGAGAATCAAGCATGTGTACAGGGGCATAAACACAGCAGTGATAGGATTGGAGAGGTTCGGTGAGCAACTGAAGACCCTTTGAAGTCATATTGCATGGTACCCATTCCACGGGTTTCAACTACCCAGGTTTAAGGTATTCTTCCTTCAGCTAAAACATGCATGTGGAACCTAGAGTCTGATCAACCATGTGATTGGGAGACGTGTTCAAATATGTCTCAGTTTTCGTACCCTGGTACTCGGGTGCAACATTCCAGACGCTTTACTAACACCCTCCCGACTTGGAGAGTCAGTCCCTTTAACCTCCTGTTTGGCCCAGTTTGCAATTTCTGCGGAAGATGAACAGGAATAGCGAGAACCAATGAGAGACTAGCTGGAGGTGTCTGGACGGGCAAATTTAACTCTCATTTCCCACCAGGAAGAGGAATTAACCAAAGGCTCAGCGTGCCGTGCCGGAACAAGATTAGGGCCTGAAGCCATCCTGCGGTGTTGCGGCCAGCTCAAAAGAAAGCGAGTTGAAGAAAGGAGCTCAGGGGCACTGTAATTCACAAACCTGCAGAGTTATAAATGACAGCTATCGTCCAAAAATATACTGAAGTAAGGCTGCCAAGAGGACTTGAAAGCGGGGCAGAATTGCAGGAAACCGATTTCAGGAGGTAGACTGGAATTGCATTGAAAGCATAGGAAAAGAGGCAGAACGTCCACAATGATGCACTTGGCCAAAAAGGGCGTATGCGTTTTTTCCTGAATATATTCAGGAAAAAACGCATACGCCCTTTTTGGCCAACCAAGCAAGCTTGCAAAGGAAATCTGCACTACAATGAAGTCTCACTTCCCCCCGGTCAAAAGGGCCATCTGAAAAAAGTGTAAAATCCAGAAAGGCAGGACAGGCCATGGAGAACTGGGAGCCTTGTTATGCTGATGGGCGGGATGTAAATTGCCAACAGACACTCGGGAGAAGTGTATGGTGTTTCCTGAAACATCTAAAAAACAAAGCAACAGAGCCTAGGGCACTTCCACTTATGGTCCTATAGCTTAGGGAAATTAAAATCAAAAAGACACAGCCACCCGAAAGTTTGGGACGCCTCTGTTTACAAGAACCTCGTTTACAGTACAAGTTCAACATCGCAGAAAGTGAAAAATGGATAAAGAAGTTGTGGTATTTACTTACAAAGCAATATCACTCTGCAATGAAATCTATGTCATCAGGCCCTTAGCAGCACAATGAGTGGATTCAGGTATGATGATTCTAACTGAAATAAGTCACACAGAAAAAGAAACATCATAAGATATCAGTAATACACGGAATGTAAACTTGGCTACACAGGAACTGAATTCCAAAACAGAACAGGGTCTCAAATTTAGAAAACCAACTTATGCTTGCTTAAGGGGAAAGGTGAGTTGGGGTGCTGCATAAAACCAGAGATTGAAATGAGCACAGATAAAGTTCCTTAAGCCAAATATGGAATAGACAAGAGCTACTCCTTGCTCAACGAAATGGACACAACACCGCATATTAAACGCCTAAGAATGTACCTGACTAGTAAGTATCTTAAAACCTATGGATTGCTATGTCTCCGAAAGAGAATCAAGCATGTGTACAGGGGCATAAACGCAGCAGTGATAGGATTGGAGAGGTTTGGTGAGCAAATGAAGACCCTCTGAAGTCATATTGCATGGTACCCATTCCACGGGTTTCAACTACCCAGGTTTAAGGTATTCTTCCTTCAGCTAAAACATGCATGTGGAACCTAGAGTATGATCAACCATGTGATCGGGAGACATGTTCAAATATGTCTCAGTTTTTGTACCCTGGTACTCGGGTGCAACATTCCAGACGCTTTACTAACACCCTCCCGACTTGGAGAGTCAGTCCCTTTAACCTCCTGTTTGGCCCAGTTTGCAATTTCTGCGGAAGATCAACAGGAATAGCGAGAACCAATGAGAGACTAGCTGGAGGTGTCTGGACGGGCAAATTTAACTCTCATTTCCCACCAGGAAGAGGAATTAACCAAAGGCTCAGCGTGCCGTGCCGGAACCAGATTAGGGCCTGAAGCCATCCTGCGGTGTTGCGGCCAGGTCACAAGAAAGCGAGTTGAAGAAAGGAGCTCAGGGGCACTGTAATTCACAAACCTGCAGAGTTATAAATGACAGCTATCGTCCAAAAATATACTGAAGTAAGGCTGCCAAGAGGACTTGAAAGCGGGGCAGAATTGCAGGAAACCGATTTCAGGAGGTAGACTGGAATTGCATTGAAAGCATAGGAAAAGAGGCAGAACGTCCACAATGATGCACTTGGCCAAAAAGGGCGTATGCGTTTTTTCCTGAATATATTCAGGAAAAAACGCATACGCCCTTTTTGGCCAACCAAGCAAGCTTGCAAAGGAAATCTACACTACAATGAAGTCTCACTTCCCCCCGGTCAAAAGGGCCATCTGAAAAAAGTGTAAAATCCAGAAAGGCAGGACAGGCCATGGAGAACTGGGAGCCTTGTTATGCTGATGGGCGGGATGTAAATTGCCAACAGACACTCGGGAGAAGTGTATGGTGTTTCCTGAAACATCTAAAAAACAAAGCAACAGAGCCTAGGGCACTTCCACTTATGGTCCTATAGATTAGGGAAATTAAAATCAAAAAGACACAGCCACCCCAAAGTTTGGGACGCCTCTGTTTACAAGAACCTCGTTTACAGTACAAGTTCAACATCGCAGAAAGTGAAAAATGGATAAAGAAGTTGTGGTATTTACTTACAAAACAATATCACTCTGCAATGAAATCTATGTCATCAGGCCCTTAGCAGCACAATGAGTGGATTCAGGTATGATGATTCTAACTGAAATAAGTCACACAGAAAAAGAAACATCATAAGATATCAGTAATACACGGAATGTAAACTTGGCTACACAGGAACTGAATTACAGAACAGAACAGGGTCTCAAATTTAGAAAACCAACTTATGCTTGCTTAAGGGGAAAGGTGAGTTGGGGTGCTGCATAAAACCAGAGATTGAAATGAGCACAGATAAAGTTCCTTAAGCCAAATATGGAATAGACAAGAGCTACTCCTTGCTCAACGAAATGGACACAACACCGCATATTAAACGCCTAAGAATGTACCTGACTAGTAAGTATCTTAAAACCTATGGATTGCTATGTCTCCGAAAGAGAATCAAGCATGTGTACAGGGGCATAAACGCAGCAGTGATAGGATTGGAGAGGTTCGGTGAGCAAATGAAGACCCTCTGAAGTCATATTGCATGGTACCCATTCCACGGGTTTCAACTACCCAGGTTTAAGGTATTCTTCCTTCAGCTAAAACATGCATGTGGAACCTAGAGTCTGATCAACCATGTGATCGGGAGACGTGTGCAAATATGTCTCAGTTTTCGTACCCTGGTACTCGGGTGCAACATTCCAGACGCTTTACTAACACCCTCCTGAATTGGAGAGTCAGTCCCTTTAACCTCCTGTTTGGCCCAGTTTGCAATTTCTGCGGAAGATGAACAGGAATAGCGAGAACCAATGAGAGACTAGCTGGAGGTGTCTGGACGGGCAAATTTAACTCTCATTTCCCACCAAGAAGAGGAATTAACCAAAGGCTCAGCGTGCCGTGCCGGAACCAGATTAGGGCCTGAAGCCATCCTGCGGTGTTGCGGCCAGGTCACAAGAAAGCGAGTTGAAGAAAGGAGCTCAGGGGCACTGTAATTCACAAACCTGCAGAGTTATAAATGACAGCTATCGTCCAAAAATATACTGAAGTAAGGCTGCCAAGAGGACTTGAAAGCGGGGCAGAATTGCAGGAAACCGATTTCAGGAGGCAGACTGGAATTGCATTGAAAGCATAGGAAAAGAGGCAGAACGTCCACAATGATGCACTTGGCCAAAAAGGGCATATGCGTTTTTTCCTGAATATATTCAGGAAAAAACGCATACGCACTTTTTGGCCAACCAAGCAAGCTTGCAAAGGAAATCTGCACTACAATGAAGTCTCACTTCCCCCCGGTCAAAAGGGCCATCTGAAAAAAGTGTAAAATCCAGAAAGGCAGGACAGGCCATGGAGAACTGGGAGCCTTGTTATGCTGATGGGCGGGATGTAAATTGCCAACAGACACTCGGGAGAAGTGTATGGTGTTTCCTGAAACATCTAAAAAACAAAGCAACAGAGCCTAGGGCACTTCCACTTATGGTCCTATAGCTTAGGGAAATTAAAATCAAAAAGACACAGCCACCCCAAAGTTTGGGACGCCTCTGTTTACAAGAACCTCGTTTACAGTACAAGTTCAACATCGCAGAAAGTGAAAAATGGATAAAGAAGTTGTGGTATTTACTTACAAAGCAATATCACTCAGCAATGAAATCTATGTCATCAGGCCCTTAGCAGCACAATGAGTGGATTCAGGTATGATGATTCTAACTGAAATAAGTCACACAGAAAAAGAAACATCATAAGATATCAGTAATACACGGAATGTAAACTTGGCTACACAGGAACTGAATTACAGAACAGAACAGGGTCTCAAATTTAGAAAACCAACTTATGCTTGCTTAAGGGTAAAGGTGAGTTGGGGTGCTGCATAAAACCAGAGATTGAAATGAACACAGATAAAGTTCCTTAAGCCAAATATGGAATAGACAAGAGCTACTCCTTGCTCAACGAAATGGACTCAACACCGCATATTAAACGCCTAAGAATGTACCTGACTAGTAAGTATCTTAAAACCTATGGATTGCTATGTCTCCGAAAGAGAATCAAGCATGTGTACAGGGGCATAAACGCAGCAGTGATAGGATTGGAGAGGTTCGGTGAGCAAATGAAGACCCTTTGAAGTCATATTGCATGGTACCCATTCCACGGGTTTCAACTACCCAGGTTTAAGGTATTCTTCCTTCAGCTAAAACATGCATGTGGAACCTAGAGTATGATCAACCATGTGATCGGGAGACGTGTTCAAATATGTCTCAGTTTTCGTACCCTGGTACTCGGGTGCAACATTCCAGACGCTTTACTAACACCCTCCCGACTTGGAGAGTCAGTCCCTTTAACCTCCTGTTTGGCCCAGTTTGCAATTTCTGCGGAAGATGAACAGGAATAGCGAGAACCAATGAGAGACTAGCTGGAGGTGTCTGGACGGGCAAATTTAACTCTCATTTCCCACCAGGAAGAGGAATTAACCAAAGGCTCAGCGTGCCGTGCCGGAACCAGATTAGGGCCTGAAGCCATCCTGCGGTGTTGCGGCCAGCTCAAAAGAAAGCGAGTTGAAGAAAGGAGCTCAGGGGCACTGTAATTCACAAACCTGCAGAGTTATAAATGACAGCTATCGTCCAAAAATATACTGAAGTAAGGCTGCCAAGAGGACTTGAAAGCGGGGCAGAATTGCAGGAAACCGATTTCAGGAGGTAGACTGGAATTGCATTGAAAGCATAGGAAAAGAGGCAGAACGTCCACAATGATGCACTTGGCCAAAAAGGGCGTATGCGTTTTTTCCTGAATATATTCAGGAAAAAACGCATACGCCCTTTTTGGCCAACCAAGCAAGCTTGCAAAGGAAATCTGCACTACAATGAAGTCTCACTTCCCCCCGGTCAAAAGGGCCATCTGAAAAAAGTGTAAAATCCAGAAAGGCAGGACAGGCCATGGAGAACTGGGAGCCTTGTTATGCTGATGGGCGGGATGTAAATTGCCAACAGACACTCGGGAGAAGTGTATGGTGTTTCCTGAAACATCTAAAAAACAAAGCAACAGAGCCTAGGGCACTTCCACTTATGGTCCTATAGCTTAGGGAAATTAAAATCAAAAAGACACAGCCACCCCAAAGTTTGGGACGCCTCTGTTTACAAGAACCTCGTTTACAGTACAAGTTCAACATCGCAGAAAGTGAAAAATGGATAAAGAAGTTGTGGTATTTACTTACAAAGCAATATCACTCAGCAATGAAATCTATGTCATCAGGCCCTTAGCAGCACAATGAGTGGATTCAGGTATGATGATTCTAACTGAAATAAGTCACACAGAAAAAGAAACATCATAAGATATCAGTAATACACGGAATGTAAACTTGGCTACACAGGAACTGAATTACAGAACAGAACAGGGTCTCAAATTTAGAAAACCAACTTATGCTTGCTTAAGGGTAAAGGTGAGTTGGGGTGCTGCATAAAACCAGAGATTGAAATGAACACAGATAAAGTTCCTTAAGCCAAATATGGAATAGACAAGAGCTACTCCTTGCTCAACGAAATGGACTCAACACCGCATATTAAACGCCTAAGAATGTACCTGACTAGTAAGTATCTTAAAACCTATGGATTGCTATGTCTCCGAAAGAGAATCAAGCATGTGTACAGGGGCATAAACGCAGCAGTGATAGGATTGGAGAGGTTCGGTGAGCAAATGAAGACCCTTTGAAGTCATATTGCATGGTACCCATTCCACGGGTTTCAACTACCCAGGTTTAAGGTATTCTTCCTTCAGCTAAAACATGCATGTGGAACCTAGAGTATGATCAACCATGTGATCGGGAGACGTGTTCAAATATGTCTCAGTTTTCGTACCCTGGTACTCGGGTGCAACATTCCAGACGCTTTACTAACACCCTCCCGACTTGGAGAGTCAGTCCCTTTAACCTCCTGTTTGGCCCAGTTTGCAATTTCTGCGGAAGATGAACAGGAATAGCGAGAACCAATGAGAGACTAGCTGGAGGTGTCTGGACGGGCAAATTTAACTCTCATTTCCCACCAGGAAGAGGAATTAACCAAAGGCTCAGCGTGCCGTGCCGGAACCAGATTAGGGCCTGAAGCCATCCTGCGGTGTTGCGGCCAGCTCAAAAGAAAGCGAGTTGAAGAAAGGAGCTCAGGGGCACTGTAATTCACAAACCTGCAGAGTTATAAATGACAGCTATCGTCCAAAAATATACTGAAGTAAGGCTGCCAAGAGGACTTGAAAGCGGGGCAGAATTGCAGGAAACCGATTTCAGGAGGTAGACTGGAATTGCATTGAAAGCATAGGAAAAGAGGCAGAACGTCCACAATGATGCACTTGGCCAAAAAGGGCGTATGCGTTTTTTCCTGAATATATTCAGGAAAAAACGCATACGCCCTTTTTGGCCAACCAAGCAAGCTTGCAAAGGAAATCTGCACTACAATGAAGTCTCACTTCCCCCCCGTCAAAAGGGCCATCTGAAAAAAGTGTAAAATCCAGAAAGGCAGGACAGGCCATGGAGAACTGGGAGCCTTGTTATGCTGATGGGCGGGATGTAAATTGCCAACAGACACTCGGGAGAAGTGTATGGTGTTTCCTGAAACATCTAAAAAACAAAGCAACAGAGCCTAGGGCACTTCCACTTATGGTCCTATAGCTTAGGGAAATTAAAATCAAAAAGACACAGCCACCCCAAACATTGGGACGCCTCTGTTTACAAGAACCTCGTTTACAGTACAAGTTCAACATCGCAGAAAGTGAAAAATGGATAAAGAAGTTGTGGTATTTACTTACAAAGCAATATCACTCAGCAATGAAATCTATGTCATCAGGCCCTTAGCAGCACAATGAGTGGATTCAGGTATGATGATTCTAACTGAAATAAGTCACACAGAAAAAGAAACATCATAAGATATCAGTAATACACGGAATGTAAACTTGGCTACACAGGAACTGAATTACAGAACAGAACAGGGTCTCAAATTTAGAAAACCAACTTATGCTTGCTTAAAGGTAAAGGTGAGTTGGGGTGCTGCATAAAACCAGAGATTGAAATGAGCACAGATAAAGTTCCTTAAGCCAAATATGGAATAGACAAGAGCTACCTCTTGCTCAACGAAATGGACTCAACACCGCATATTAAATGCCTAAGAATGTACCTGACTAGTAAGTATCTTAAAACCTATGGATTGCTATGTCTCCGAAAGAGAATCAAGCATGTGTACAGGGGCATAAACGCAGCAGTGATAGGATTGGAGAGGTTCGGTGAGCAAATGAAGACCCTTTGAAGTCATATTGCATGGTACCCATTCCACGGGTTTCAACTACCCAGGTTTAAGGTATTCTTCCTTCAGCTAAAACATGCATGTGCAACCTAGAGTATGATCAACCATGTGATCGGGAGACGTGTTCAAATATGTCTCAGTTTTCGTACCCTGGTACTCGGGTACAACATTCCAGACGCTTTACTAACACCCTCCCGACTTGGAGAGTCAGTCCCTTTAACCTCCTGTTTGGCCCAGTTTGCAATTTCTGCGGAAGATGAACAGGAATAGCGAGAACCAATGAGAGACTAGCTGGAGGTGTCTGGACGGGCAAATTTAACTCTCATTTCCCACCAGGAAGAGGAATTAACCAAAGGCTCAGCGTGCCGTGCCGGAACCAGATTAGGGCCTGAAGCCATCCTGCGGTGTTGCGGCCAGGTCACAAGAAAGCGAGTTGAAGAAAGGAGCTCAGGGGCACTGTAATTCACAAACCTGCAGAGTTATAAATGACAGCTATCGTCCAAAAATATACTGAAGTAAGGCTGCCAAGAGGACTTGAAAGCGGGGCAGAATTGCAGGAAACCGATTTCAGGAGGTAGACTGGAATTGCATTGAAAGCATAGGAAAAGAGGCAGAACGTCCACAATGATGCACTTGGCCAAAAAGGGCGTATGCGTTTTTTCCTGAATATATTCAGGAAAAAACGCATACGCCCTTTTTGGCCAACCAAGCAAGCTTGCAAAGGAAATCTGCACTACAATGAAGTCTCACTTCCCCCCGGTCAAAAGGGCCATCTGAAAAAAGTGTAAAATCCAGAAAGGCAGGACAGGCCATGGAGAACTGGGAGCCTTGTTATGCTGATGGGCGGGATGTAAATTGCCAACAGACACTCGGGAGAAGTGTATGGTGTTTCCTGAAACATCTAAAAAACAAAGCAACAGAGCCTAGGGCACTTCCACTTATGGTCCTATAGCTTAGGGAAATTAAAATCAAAAAGACACAGCCACCCCAAACATTGGGACGGCTCTGTTTACAAGAACCTCGATAACAGTACAAGGTCAACATCGCAGAAAGTGAAAAATGGATAAAGAAGTTGTGGTATTTACTTACAAAGCAATATCACTCAGCAATGAAATCTATGTCATCAGGCCCTTAGCAGCACAATGAGTGGATTCAGGTATGATGATTCTAACTGAAATAAGTCACACAGAAAATGAAACATCATAAGATATCAGTAATACACGGAATGTAAACTTGGCTACACAGGAACTGAATTACAGAACAGAACAGGGTCTCAAATTTAGAAAACCAACTTATGCTTGCTTAAGGGGAAAGGTGAGTTGGGGTGCTGCATAAAACCAGAGATTGAAATGAGCACAGATAAAGTTCCTTAAGCCAAATATGGAATAGACAAGAGCTACTCCTTGCTCAACGAAATGGACTCAACACCGCATATTAAATGCCTAAGAATGTACCTGACTAGTAAGTATCTTAAAACCTATGGATTGCTATGTCTCCGAAAGAGAATCAAGCATGTGTACAGGGGCATAAACGCAGCAGTGATAGGATTGGAGAGGTTCGGTGAGCAAATGAAGACCCTTTGAAGTCATATTGCATGGTACCCATTCCACGGGTTTCAACTACCCAGGTTTAAGGTATTCTTCCTTCAGCTAAAACATGCATGTGGAACCTAGAGTATGATCAACCATGTGATCGGGAGACGTGTTCAAATATGTCTCAGTTTTCGTACCCTGGTACTCGGGTACAACATTCCAGACGCTTTACTAACACCCTCCCGACTTGGAGAGTCAGTCCCTTTAACCTCCTGTTTGGCCCAGTTTGCAATTTCTGCGGAAGATGAACAGGAATAGCGAGAACCAATGAGAGACTAGCTGGAGGTGTCTGGACGGGCAAATTTAACTCTCATTTCCCACCAGGAAGAGGAATTAACCAAAGGCTCAGCGTGCCGTGCCGGAACCAGATTAGGGCCTGAAGCCATCCTGCGGTGTTGCGGCCAGCTCAAAAGAAAGCCAGTTTAAGAAAGGAGCTCAGGGGCACTGTAATTCACAAACCTGCAGAGTTATAAATGACAGCTATCGTCC
This sequence comes from Pseudorca crassidens, assembly GCF_039906515.1. Lineage (NCBI taxonomy): Eukaryota > Metazoa > Chordata > Mammalia > Artiodactyla > Delphinidae > Pseudorca > Pseudorca crassidens. The sequence goes on along the minus strand of NW_027136314.1, from coordinate 1,833,361 downwards.
AAAAATATACTGAAGTAAGGCTGCCAAGAGGACTTGAAAGCGGGGCAGAATTGCAGGAAACCGATTTCAGGAGGTAGACTGGAATTGCATTGAAAGCATAGGAAAAGAGGCAGAACGTCCACAATGATGCACTTGGCCAAAAAGGGCGTATGCGTTTTCTCCTGAATATATTCAGGAAAAAACGCATACGCCCTTTTTGGCCAACCAAGCAAGCTTGCAAAGGAAATCTGCACTACAATGAAGTCTCACTTCCCCCCGGTCAAAAGGGCCATCTGAAAAAAGTGTAAAATCCAGAAAGGCAGGACAGGCCATGGAGAACTGGGAGCCTTGTTATGCTGATGGGCGGGATGTAAATTGCCAACAGACACTCGGGAGAAGTGTATGGTGTTTCCTGAAACATCTAAAAAACAAAGCAACAGAGCCTAGGGCACTTCCACTTATGGTCCTATAGATTAGGGAAATTAAAATCAAAAAGACACAGCCACCCCAAAGTTTGGGACGCCTCTGTTTACAAGAACCTCGTTTACAGTACAAGTTCAACATCGCAGAAAGTGAAAAATGGATAAAGAAGTTGTGGTATTTACTTACAAAGCAATATCACTCTGCAATGAAATCTATGTCATCAGGCCCTTAGCAGCACAATGAGTGGATTCAGGTATGATGATTCTAACTGAAATAAGTCACACAGAAAAAGAAACATCATAAGATATCAGTAATACACGGAATGTAAACTTGGCTACACAGGAACTGAATTCCAAAACAGAACAGGGTCTCAAATTTAGAAAACCAACTTATGCTTGCTTAAGGGGAAAGGTGAGTTGGGGTGCTGCATAAAACCAGAGATTGAAATGAGCACAGATAAAGTTCCTTAAGCCAAATATGGAATAGACAAGAGCTACTCCTTGCTCAAAGAAACGGACTCAACACCGCATATTAAACGCCTAAGAATGTACCTGACTAGTAAGTATCTTAAAACCTATGGATTGCTATGTCTCCGAAAGAGAATCAAGCATGTGTACAGGGGCATAAACACAGCAGTGATAGGATTGGAGAGGTTCGGTGAGCAACTGAAGACCCTTTGAAGTCATATTGCATGGTACCCATTCCACGGGTTTCAACTACCCAGGTTTAAGGTATTCTTCCTTCAGCTAAAACATGCATGTGGAACCTAGAGTCTGATCAACCATGTGATCGGGAGACGTGTTCAAATATGTCTCAGTTTTCGTACCCTGGTACTCGGGTGCAACATTCCAGACGCTTTACTAACACCCTCCCGACTTGGAGAGTCAGTCCCTTTAACCTCCTGTTTGGCCCAGTTTGCAATTTCTGCGGAAGATGAACAGGAATAGCGAGAACCAATGAGAGACTAGCTGGAGGTGTCTGGACGGGCAAATTTAACTCTCATTTCCCACCAGGAAGAGGAATTAACCAAAGGCTCAGCGTGCCGTGCCGGAACCAGATTAGGGCCTGAAGCCATCCTGCGGTGTTGCGGCCAGCTCAAAAGAAAGCGAGTTGAAGAAAGGAGCTCAGGGGCACTGTAATTCACAAACCTGCAGAGTTATAAATGACAGCTATCGTCCAAAAATATACTGAAGTAAGGCTGCCAAGAGGACTTGAAAGCGGGGCAGAATTGCAGGAAACCGATTTCAGGAGGTAGACTGGAATTGCATTGAAAGCATAGGAAAAGAGTCAGAACGTCCACAATGATGCACTTGGCCAAAAAGGGCGTATGCGTTTTTTCCTGAATATATTCAGGAAAAAACGCATACGCCCTTTTTGGCCAACCAAGCAAGCTTGCAAAGGAAATCTGCACTACAATGAAGTCTCACTTCCCCCCGGTCAAAAGGGCCATCTGAAAAAAGTGTAAAATCCAGAAAGGCAGGACAGGCCATGGAGAACTGGGAGCCTTGTTATGCTGATGGGCGGGATGTAAATTGCCAACAGACACTCGGGAGAAGTGTATGGTGTTTCCTGAAACATCTAAAAAACAAAGCAACAGAGCCTAGGGCACTTCCACTTATGGTCCTATAGGTTAGGGAAATTAAAATCAAAAAGACACAGCCACCCGAAAGTTTGGGACGCCTCTGTTTACAAGAACCTCGTTTACAGTACAAGTTCAACATCGCAGAAAGTGAAAAATGGATAAAGAAGTTGTGGTATTTACTTACAAAACAATATCACTCTGCAATGAAATCTATGTCATCAGGCCCTTAGCAGCACAATGAGTGGATTCAGGTATGATGATTCTAACTGAAATAAGTCACACAGAAAAAGAAACATCATAAGATATCAGTAATACACGGAATGTAAACTTGGCTACACAGGAACTGAATTCCAAAACAGAACAGGGTCTCAAATTTAGAAAACCAACTTATGCTTGCTTAAGGGGAAAGGTGAGTTGGGGTGCTGCATAAAACCAGAGATTGAAATGAGCACAGATAAAGTTCCTTAAGCCAAATATGGAATAGACAAGAGCTACTCCTTGCTCAACGAAATGGACACAACACCGCATATTAAACGCCTAAGAATGTACCTGACTAGTAAGTATCTTAAAACCTATGGATTGCTATGTCTCCGAAAGAGAATCAAGCATGTGTACAGGGGCATAAACGCAGCAGTGATAGGATTGGAGAGGTTTGGTGAGCAAATGAAGACCCTCTGAAGTCATATTGCATGGTACCCATTCCACGGGTTTCAACTACCCAGGTTTAAGGTATTCTTCCTTCAGCTAAAACATGCATGTGGAACCTAGAGTATGATCAACCATGTGATCGGGAGACATGTTCAAATATGTCTCAGTTTTTGTACCCTGGTACTCGGGTGCAACATTCCAGACGCTTTACTAACACCCTCCCGACTTGGAGAGTCAGTCCCTTTAACCTCCTGTTTGGCCCAGTTTGCAATTTCTGCGGAAGATCAACAGGAATAGCGAGAACCAATGAGAGACTAGCTGGAGGTGTCTGGACGGGCAAATTTAACTCTCATTTCCCACCAGGAAGAGGAATTAACCAAAGGCTCAGCGTGCCGTGCCGGAACCAGATTAGGGCCTGAAGCCATCCTGCGGTGTTGCGGCCAGGTCACAAGAAAGCGAGTTGAAGAAAGGAGCTCAGGGGCACTGTAATTCACAAACCTGCAGAGTTATAAATGACAGCTATCGTCCAAAAATATACTGAAGTAAGGCTGCCAAGAGGACTTGAAAGCGGGGCAGAATTGCAGGAAACCGATTTCAGGAGGTAGACTGGAATTGCATTGAAAGCATAGGAAAAGAGGCAGAACGTCCACAATGATGCACTTGGCCAAAAAGGGCGTATACGTTTTTTCCTGAATATATTCAGGAAAAAACGCATACGCCCTTTTTGGCCAACCAAGCAAGCTTGCAAAGGAAATCTACACTACAATGAAGTCTCACTTCCCCCCGGTCAAAAGGGCCATCTGAAAAAAGTGTAAAATCCAGAAAGGCAGGACAGGCCATGGAGAACTGGGAGCCTTGTTATGCTGATGGGCGGGATGTAAATTGCCAACAGACACTCGGGAGAAGTGTATGGTGTTTCCTGAAACATCTAAAAAACAAAGCAACAGAGCCTAGGGCACTTCCACTTATGGTCCTATAGATTAGGGAAATTAAAATCAAAAAGACACAGCCACCCCAAAGTTTGGGACGCCTCTGTTTACAAGAACCTCGTTTACAGTACAAGTTCAACATCGCAGAAAGTGAAAAATGGATAAAGAAGTTGTGGTATTTACTTACAAAACAATATCACTCTGCAATGAAATCTATGTCATCAGGCCCTTAGCAGCACAATGAGTGGATTCAGGTATGATGATTCTAACTGAAATAAGTCACACAGAAAAAGAAACATCATAAGATATCAGTAATACACGGAATGTAAACTTGGCTACACAGGAACTGAATTACAGAACAGAACAGGGTCTCAAATTTAGAAAACCAACTTATGCTTGCTTAAGGGGAAAGGTGAGTTGGGGTGCTGCATAAAACCAGAGATTGAAATGAGCACAGATAAAGTTCCTTAAGCCAAATATGGAATAGACAAGAGCTACTCCTTGCTCAACGAAATGGACACAACACCGCATATTAAACGCCTAAGAATGTACCTGACTAGTAAGTATCTTAAAACCTATGGATTGCTATGTCTCCGAAAGAGAATCAAGCATGTGTACAGGGGCATAAACGCAGCAGTGATAGGATTGGAGAGGTTCGGTGAGCAAATGAAGACCCTCTGAAGTCATATTGCATGGTACCCATTCCACGGGTTTCAACTACCCAGGTTTAAGGTATTCTTCCTTCAGCTAAAACATGCATGTGGAACCTAGAGTCTGATCAACCATGTGATCGGGAGACGTGTTCAAATATGTCTCAGTTTTCGTACCCTGGTACTCGGGTGCAACATTCCAGACGCTTTACTAACACCCTCCTGAATTGGAGAGTCAGTCCCTTTAACCTCCTGTTTGGCCCAGTTTGCAATTTCTGCGGAAGATGAACAGGAATAGCGAGAACCAATGAGAGACTAGCTGGAGGTGTCTGGACGGGCAAATTTAACTCTCATTTCCCACCAAGAAGAGGAATTAACCAAAGGCTCAGCGTGCCGTGCCGGAACCAGATTAGGGCCTGAAGCCATCCTGCGGTGTTGCGGCCAGGTCACAAGAAAGCGAGTTGAAGAAAGGAGCTCAGGGGCACTGTAATTCACAAACCTGCAGAGTTATAAATGACAGCTATCGTCCAAAAATATACTGAAGTAAGGCTGCCAAGAGGACTTGAAAGCGGGGCAGAATTGCAGGAAACCGATTTCAGGAGGCAGACTGGAATTGCATTGAAAGCATAGGAAAAGAGGCAGAACGTCCACAATGATGCACTTGGCCAAAAAGGGCATATGCGTTTTTTCCTGAATATATTCAGGAAAAAACGCATACGCACTTTTTGGCCAACCAAGCAAGCTTGCAAAGGAAATCTGCACTACAATGAAGTCTCACTTCCCCCCGGTCAAAAGGGCCATCTGAAAAAAGTGTAAAATCCAGAAAGGCAGGACAGGCCATGGAGAACTGGGAGCCTTGTTATGCTGATGGGCGGGATGTAAATTGCCAACAGACACTCGGGAGAAGTGTATGGTGTTTCCTGAAACATCTAAAAAACAAAGCAACAGAGCCTAGGGCACTTCCACTTATGGTCCTATAGCTTAGGGAAATTAAAATCAAAAAGACACAGCCACCCCAAACATTGGGACGCCTCTGTTTACAAGAACCTCGTTTACAGTACAAGTTCAACATCGCAGAAAGTGAAAAATGGATAAAGAAGTTGTGGTATTTACTTACAAAGCAATATCACTCAGCAATGAAATCTATGTCATCAGGCCCTTAGCAGCACAATGAGTGGATTCAGGTATGATGATTCTAACTGAAATAAGTCACACAGAAAAAGAAACATCATAAGATATCAGTAATACACGGAATGTAAACTTGGCTACACAGGAACTGAATTACAGAACAGAACAGGGTCTCAAATTTAGAAAACCAACTTATGCTTGCTTAAAGGTAAAGGTGAGTTGGGGTGCTGCATAAAACCAGAGATTGAAATGAGCACAGATAAAGTTCCTTAAGCCAAATATGGAATAGACAATAGCTACCTCTTGCTCAACGAAATGGACTCAACACCGCATATTAAATGCCTAAGAATGTACCTGACTAGTAAGTATCTTAAAACCTATGGATTGCTATGTCTCCGAAAGAGAATCAAGCATGTGTACAGGGGCATAAACGCAGCAGTGATAGGATTGGAGAGGTTCGGTGAGCAAATGAAGACCCTTTGAAGTCATATTGCATGGTACCCATTCCACGGGTTTCAACTACCCAGGTTTAAGGTATTCTTCCTTCAGCTAAAACATGCATGTGCAACCTAGAGTATGATCAACCATGTGATCGGGAGACGTGTTCAAATATGTCTCAGTTTTCGTACCCTGGTACTCGGGTACAACATTCCAGACGCTTTACTAACACCCTCCCGACTTGGAGAGTCAGTCCCTTTAACCTCCTGTTTGGCCCAGTTTGCAATTTCTGCGGAAGATGAACAGGAATAGCGAGAACCAATGAGAGACTAGCTGGAGGTGTCTGGACGGGCAAATTTAACTCTCATTTCCCACCAGGAAGAGGAATTAACCAAAGGCTCAGCGTGCCGTGCCGGAACCAGATTAGGGCCTGAAGCCATCCTGCGGTGTTGCGGCCAGGTCACAAGAAAGCGAGTTGAAGAAAGGAGCTCAGGGGCACTGTAATTCACAAACCTGCAGAGTTATAAATGACAGCTATCGTCCAAAAATATACTGAAGTAAGGCTGCCAAGAGGACTTGAAAGCGGGGCAGAATTGCAGGAAACCGATTTCAGGAGGTAGACTGGAATTGCATTGAAAGCATAGGAAAAGAGGCAGAACGTCCACAATGATGCACTTGGCCAAAAAGGGCGTATGCGTTTTTTCCTGAATATATTCAGGAAAAAACGCATACGCCCTTTTTGGCCAACCAAGCAAGCTTGCAAAGGAAATCTGCACTACAATGAAGTCTCACTTCCCCCCGGTCAAAAGGGCCATCTGAAAAAAGTGTAAAATCCAGAAAGGCAGGACAGGCCATGGAGAACTGGGAGCCTTGTTATGCTGATGGGCGGGATGTAAATTGCCAACAGACACTCGGGAGAAGTGTATGGTGTTTCCTGAAACATCTAAAAAACAAAGCAACAGAGCCTAGGGCACTTCCACTTATGGTCCTATAGCTTAGGGAAATTAAAATCAAAAAGACACAGCCACCCCAAACATTGGGACGGCTCTGTTTACAAGAACCTCGATAACAGTACAAGGTCAACATCGCAGAAAGTGAAAAATGGATAAAGAAGTTGTGGTATTTACTTACAAAGCAATATCACTCAGCAATGAAATCTATGTCATCAGGCCCTTAGCAGCACAATGAGTGGATTCAGGTATGATGATTCTAACTGAAATAAGTCACACAGAAAATGAAACATCATAAGATATCAGTAATACACGGAATGTAAACTTGGCTACACAGGAACTGAATTACAGAACAGAACAGGGTCTCAAATTTAGAAAACCAACTTATGCTTGCTTAAGGGGAAAGGTGAGTTGGGGTGCTGCATAAAACCAGAGATTGAAATGAGCACAGATAAAGTTCCTTAAGCCAAATATGGAATAGACAAGAGCTACTCCTTGGTGAACGAAATGGACTCAACACCGCATATTAAATGCCTAAGAATGTACCTGACTAGTAAGTATCTTAAAACCTATGGATTGCTATGTCTCCGAAAGAGAATCAAGCATGTGTACAGGGGCATAAACGCAGCAGTGATAGGATTGGAGAGGTTCGGTGAGCAAATGAAGACCCTTTGAAGTCATATTGCATGGTACCCATTCCACGGGTTTCAACTACCCAGGTTTAAGGTATTCTTCCTTCAGCTAAAACATGCATGTGGAACCTAGAGTATGATCAACCATGTGATCGGGAGACGTGTTCAAATATGTCTCAGTTTTCGTACCCTGGTACTCGGGTACAACATTCCAGACGCTTTACTAACACCCTCCCGACTTGGAGAGTCAGTCCCTTTAACCTCCTGTTTGGCCCAGTTTGCAATTTCTGCGGAAGATGAACAGGAATAGCGAGAACCAATGAGAGACTAGCTGGAGGTGTCTGGACGGGCAAATTTAACTCTCATTTCCCACCAGGAAGAGGAATTAACCAAAGGCTCAGCGTGCCGTGCCGGAACCAGATTAGGGCCTGAAGCCATCCTGCGGTGTTGCGGCCAGCTCAAAAGAAAGCGAGTTGAAGAAAGGAGCTCAGGGGCACTGTAATTCACAAACCTGCAGAGTTATAAATGACAGCTATCGTCCAAAAATATACTGAAGTAAGGCTGCCAAGAGGACTTGAAAGCGGGGCAGAATTGCAGGAAACCGATTTCAGGAGGTAGACTGGAATTGCATTGAAAGCATAGGAAAAGAGGCAGAACGTCCACAATGATGCACTTGGCCAAAAAGGGCGTATGCGTTTTCTCCTGAATATATTCAGGAAAAAACGCATACGCCCTTTTTGGCCAACCAAGCAAGCTTGCAAAGGAAATCTGCACTACAATGAAGTCTCACTTCCCCCCGGTCAAAAGGGCCATCTGAAAAAAGTGTAAAATCCAGAAAGGCAGGACAGGCCATGGAGAACTGGGAGCCTTGTTATGCTGATGGGCGGGATGTAAATTGCCAACAGACACTCGGGAGAAGTGTATGGTGTTTCCTGAAACATCTAAAAAACAAAGCAACAGAGCCTAGGGCACTTCCACTTATGGTCCTATAGATTAGGGAAATTAAAATCAAAAAGACACAGCCACCCCAAAGTTTGGGACGCCTCTGTTTACAAGAACCTCGTTTACAGTACAAGTTCAACATCGCAGAAAGTGAAAAATGGATAAAGAAGTTGTGGTATTTACTTACAAAGCAATATCACTCAGCAATGAAATCTATGTCATCAGGCCCTTAGCAGCACAATGAGTGGATTCAGGTATGATGATTCTAACTGAAATAAGTCACACAGAAAAAGAAACATCATAAGATATCAGTAATACACGGAATGTAAACTTGGCTACACAGGAACTGAATTCCAAAACAGAACAGGGTCTCAAATTTAGAAAACCAACTTATGCTTCCTTAAGGGGAAAGGTGAGTTGGGGTGCTGCATAAAACCAGAGATTGAAATGAGCACAGATAAAGTTCCTTAAGCCAAATATGGAATAGACAAGAGCTACTCCTTGCTCAAAGAAATGGACTCAACACCGCATATTAAACGCCTAAGAATGTACCTGACTAGTAAGTATCTTAAAACCTATGGATTGCTATGTCTCCGAAAGAGAATCAAGCATGTGTACAGGGGCATAAACGCAGCAGTGATAGGATTGGAGAGGTTTGTTGAGCAAATGAAGACCCTCTGAAGTCATATTGCATGGTACCCATTCCACGGGTTTCAACTACCCAGGTTTAAGGTATTCTTCCTTCAGCTAAAACATGCATGTGGAACCTAGAGTATGATCAACCATGTGATCGGGAGACGTGTTCAAATATGTCTCAGTTTTTGTACCCTGGTACTCGGGTGCAACATTCCAGACGCTTTACTAACAGCCTCCCGACTTGGAGAGTCAGTCCCTTTAACCTCCTGTTTGGCCCAGTTTGCAATTTCTGTGGAAGATGAACAGGAATAGCGAGAACCAATGAGAGACTAGCTGGAGGTGTCTGGACGGGCAAATTTAACTCTCATTTCCCACCAGGAAGAGGAATTAACCAAAGGCTCAGCGTGCCGTGCCGGAACCAGATTAGGGCCTGAAGCCATCCTGCGGTGTTGCGGCCAGCTCAAAAGAAAGCGAGTTGAAGAAAGGAGCTCAGGGGCACTGTAATTCACAAACCTGCAGAGTTATAAATGACAGCTATCGTCCAAAAATATACTGAAGTAAGGCTGCCAAGAGGACTTGAAAGCGGGGCAGAATTGCAGGAAACCGATTTCAGGAGGTAGACTGGAATTGCATTGAAAGCATAGGAAAAGAGGCAGAACGTCCACAATGATGCACTTGGCCAAAAAGGGCGTATGCGTTTTTTCCTGAATATATTCAGGAAAAAACGCATACGCCATTTTTGGCCAACCAAGCAAGCTTGCAAAGGAAATCTGCACTACAATGAAGTCTCACTTCCCCCCGGTCAAAAGGGCCATCTGAAAAAAGTGTAAAATCCAGAAAGGCAGGACAGGCCATGGAGAACTGGGAGCCTTGTTATGCTGATGGGCGGGATGTAAATTGCCAACAGACACTCGGGAGAAGTGTATGGTGTTTCCTGAAACATCTAAAAAACAAAGCAACAGAGCCTAGGGCACTTCCACTTATGGTCCTATAGCTTAGGGAAATTAAAATCAAAAAGACACAGCCACCCCAAACATTGGGACGCCTCTGTTTACAAGAACCTCGTTTACAGTACAAGTTCAACATCGCAGAAAGTGAAAAATGGATAAAGAAGTTGTGGTATTTACTTACAAAGCAATATCACTCAGCAATGAAATCTATGTCATCAGGCCCTTAGCAGCACAATGAGTGGATTCAGGTATGATGATTCTAACTGAAATAAGTCACACAGAAAAAGAAACATCATAAGATATCAGTAATACACGGAATGTAAACTTGGCTACACAGGAACTGAATTACAGAACAGAACAGGGTCTCAAATTTAGAAAACCAACTTATGCTTGCTTAAGGGTAAAGGTGAGTTGGGGTGCTGCATAAAACCAGAGATTGAAATGAGCACAGATAAAGTTCCTTAAGCCAAATATGGAATAGACAAGAGCTACTCCTTGCTCAAAGAAATGGACTCAACACCGCATATTAAACGCCTAAGAATGTACCTGACTAGTAAGTATCTTAAAACCTATGGATTGCTATGTCTCCGAAAGAGAATCAAACATGTGTACAGGGGCATAAACACAGCAGTGATAGGATTGGAGAGGTTCGGTGAGCAAATGAAGACCCTTTGAAGTCATATTGCATGGTACCCATTCCACGGGTTTCAACTACCCAGGTTTAAGGTATTCTTCCTTCAGGTAAAACATGCATGTGGAACCTAGAGTCTGATCAACCATGTGATCGGGAGACGTGTTCAAATATGTCTCAGTTTTCTTACCCTGGTACTCGGGTGCAACATTCCAGACGCTTTACTAACACCCTCCCGACTTGGAGAGTCAGTCCCTTTAACCTCCTGTTTGGCCCAGTTTGCAATTTCTGCGGAAGATGAACAGGAATAGTGAGAACCAATGAGAGACTAGCTGGAGGTGTCTGGACGGGCAAATTTAACTCTCATTTCCCACCAGGAAGAGGAATTAACCAAAGGCTCAGCGTGCCGTGCCGGAACCAGATTAGGGCCTGAAGCCATCCTGCGGTGTTGCGGCCAGCTCACAAGAAAGCGAGTTGAAGAAAGGAGCTCAGGGGCACTGTAATTCACAAACCTGCAGAGTTATAAATGACAGCTATCGTCCAAAAATATACTGAAGTAAGGCTGCCAAGAGGACTTGAAAGCGGGGCAGAATTGCAGGAAACCGATTTCAGGAGGTAGACTGGAATTGCATTGAAAGCATAGGAAAAGAGGCAGAACGTCCACAATGATGCACTTGTCCAAAAAGGGTGTATGCGTTTTTTCCTGAATATATTCAGGAAAAAACTCATATGCCCTTTTTGGCCAACCAAGCAAGCTTGCAAAGGAAATCTGCACTACAATGAAGTCTCACTTCCCCCCGGTCAAAAGGGCCATCTGAAAAAAGTGTAAAATCCAGAAAGGCAGGACAGGCCATGGAGAACTGGGAGCCTTGTTATGCTGATGGGCGGGATGTAAATTGCCAACAGACACTCGGGAGAAGTGTATGGTGTTTCCTGAAACATCTAAAAAACAAAGCAACAGAGCCTAGGGCACTTCAACTTATGGTCCTATAGATTAGGGAAATTAAAATCAAAAAGACACAGCCACCCCAAAGTTTGGGACGCCTCTGTTTACAAGAACCTCGTTTACAGTACAAGTTCAACATCGCAGAAAGTGAAAAATGGATAAAGAAGTTGTGGTATTTACTTACAAAGCAATATCACTCTGCAATGAAATCTATGTCATCAGGCCCTTAGCAGCACAATGAGTGGATTCAGGTATGATGATTCTAACTGAAATAAGTCACACAGAAAAAGAAACATCATAAGATATCAGTAATACACGGAATGTAAACTTGGCTACACAGGAACTGAATTACAGAACAGAACAGGGTCTCAAATTTAGAAAACCAACTTATGCTTGCTTAAGGGGAAAGGTGAGTTGGGGTGCTGCATAAAACCAGAGATTGAAATGAGCACAGATAAAGTTCCTTAAGCCAAATATGGAATAGACAAGAGCTACTCCTTGCTCAACGAAATGGACACAACACCGCATATTAAACGCCTAAGAATGTACCTGACTAGTAAGTATCTTAAAACCTATGGATTGCTATGTCTCCGAAAGAGAATCAAGCATGTGTACAGGGGCATAAACGCAGCAGTGATAGGATTGGAGAGGTTTGGTGAGCAAATGAAGACCCTCTGAAGTCATATTGCATGGTACCCATTCCACGGGTTTCAACTACCCAGGTTTAAGGTATTCTTCCTTCAGCTAAAACATGCATGTGGAACCTAGAGTATGATCAACTATGTGATCGGGAGACGTGTTCAAATATGTCTCAGTTTTCGTACCCTGGTACTCGGGTGCAACATTCCAGACGCTTTACTAACACCCTCCCGACTTGGAGAGTCAGTCCCTTTAACCTCCTGTTTGGCCCAGTTTGCAATTTCTGCGGAAGATGAACAGGAATAGCGAGAACCAATGAGAGACTAGCTGGAGGTGTCTGGACGGGCAAATTTAACTCTCATTTCCCACCAGGAAGAGGAATTAACCAAAGGCTCAGCGTGCCGTGCCGGAACAAGATTAGGGCCTGAAGCCATCCTGCGGTGTTGCGGCCAGCTCACAAGAAAGCGAGTTGAAGAAAGGAGCTCAGGGGCACTGTAATTCACAAACCTGCAGAGTTATAAATGACAGCTATCGTCCAAAAATATACTGAAGTAAGGCTGCCAAGAGGACTTGAAAGCGGGGCAGAATTGCAGGAAACCGATTTCAGGAGGTAGACTGGAATTGCATTGAAAGCATAGGAAAAGAGGCAGAACGTCCACAATGATGCACTTGGCCAAAAAGGGCGTATGCGTTTTTTCCTGAATATATTCAGGAAAAAACGCATACGCCCTTTTTGGCCAACCAAGCAAGCTTGCAAACGAAATCTGCACTACAATGAAGTCTCACTTCCCCCCGGTCAAAAGGGCCATCTGAAAAAAGTGTAAAATCCAGAAAGGCAGGACAGGCCATGGAGAACTGGGAGCCTTGTTATGCTGATGGGCGGGATGTAAATTGCCAACAGACACTCGGGAGAAGTGTATGGTGTTTCCTGAAACATCTAAAACACAAAGCAACAGAGCCTAGGGCACTTCCACTTATGGTCCTATAGCTTAGGGAAATTAAAATCAAAAAGACACAGCCACCCCAAAGTTTGGGACGCCTCTGTTTACAAGAACCTCGTTTACCGTACAAGTTCAACATCGCAGAAAGTGAAAAATGGATAAAGAAGTTGTGGTATTTACTTACAAAGCAATATCACTCAGCAATGAAATCTATGTCATCAGGCCCTTAGCAGCACAATGAGTGGATTCAGGTATGATGATTCTAACTGAAATAAGTCACACAGAAAAAGAAACATCATAAGATATCAGTAATACACGGAATGTAAACTTGGCTACACAGGAACTGAATTACAGAACAGAACAGGGTCTCAAATTTAGAAAACCAACTTATGCTTGCTTAAGGGTAAAGGTGAGTTGGGGTGCTGCATAAAACCAGAGATTGAAATGAGCACAGATAAAGTTCCTTAAGCCAAATATGGAATAGACAAGAGCTACTCCTTGCTCAACGAAATGGACTCAACACCCCATATTAAATGCCTAAGAATGTACCTGACTAGTAAGTATCTTAAAACCTATGGATTGCTATGTCTCCGAAAGAGAATCAAGCATGTGTACAGGGGCATAAACGCAGCAGTGATAGGATTGGAGAGGTTCGGTGAGCAAATGAAGACCCTTTGAAGTCATATTGCATGGTACCCATTCCACGGGTTTCAACTACCCAGGTTTAAGGTATTCTTCCTTCAGCTAAAACATGCATGTGGAACCTAGAGTATGATCAACCATGTGATCGGGAGATGTGTTCAAATATGTCTCAGTTTTCGTACCCTGGTACTCGGGTGCAACATTCCAGACGCTTTACTAACACTCTCCCCACTTGGAGAGTCAGCGCCTTTAACCTCCTGTTTGGCCCAGTTTGCAATTTCTGCGGAAGATGAACAGGAATAGCGAGAACCAATGAGAGACTAGCTGGAGGTGTCTGGACGGGCAAATTTAACTCTCATTTCCCACCAGGAAGAGGAATTAACCAAAGGCTCAGCGTGCCGTGACGGAACCAGATTAGGGCCTGAAGCCATCCTGCGGTGTTGCGGCCAGCTCAAAAGAAAGCGAGTTGAAGAAAGGAGCTCAGGGGCACTGTAATTCACAAACCTGCAGAGTTATAAATGACAGCTATCGTCCAAAAATATACTGAAGTAAGGCTGCCAAGAGGACTTGAAAGCGGGGCAGAATTGCAGGAAACCGATTTCAGGAGGTAGACTGGAATTGCATTGAAAGCATAGGAAAAGAGGCAGAACGTCCACAATGATGCACTTGGCCAAAAAGGGCGTATGCGTTTTTTCCTGAATATATTCAGGAAAAAACGCATACGCCCCTTTTGGCCAACCAAGCAATCTTGCAATGGAAATCTGCACTACAATGAAGTCTCACTTCCCCCCGGTCAAAAGGGCCATCTGAAAAAAGTGTAAAATCCAGAAAGGCAGGACAGGCCATGGAGAACTGGGAGCCTTGTTATGCTGATGGGCGGGATGTAAATTGCCAACAGACACTCGGGAGAAGTGTATGGTGTTTCCTGAAACATCTAAAAAACAAAGCAACAGAGCCTAGGGCACTTCCACTTATGGTCCTATAGCTTAGGGAAATTAAAATAAAAAAGACACAGCCACCCCAAAGTTTGGGACGCCTCTGTTTACAAGAACCTCGTTTACCGTACAAGTTCAATATCACAGAAAGTGAAAAATGGATAAAGAACTTGTGGTACTTACGTACAATGCAGTATCACTCAACAATGAAATCTATGTCATCAGGCCCGTAGCAGCATAATGAGTGGATTCAGGTACGATGATTCTAACTGAAATAAGTCACACAGAAAAAGAAACATCATAAGATATCACTAATACACGGAATGTAAACTTGGCTACACAGGAACTGAATTCCAAAACAGAACAGGGTCTCAAAATTAGAAAACCAACTTATGCTTGCTTAAGGGGAAAGGTGAGTTGGGGTGCTGCATAAAACCAGAGATTGAAATGAGCACAGATAAAGTTCCTTAAGCCAAATATGGAATAGCAAGAGCTACTCCTTGCTCAATGAAATGGACTCAACACCCCATATTAAACGTCTAAGAATGTACCTGACTAGTAAGTATCTTAAAACCTATGGATTGCTATGTCTCCAAAAGAGAATCAAGCATGTGTACAGGGGCATAAACGCAGCAGTGATAGGATTGGAGAGGTTCAGTGAGCAAATGAAGACCCTTTGAAGTCATATTGCATGGTACCCATTCCACGGGTCTCAACTCTCCAGGTTTAAGGTATTCTTCCTTCAGCTAAAACATGCATGTGGAACCCAGAGTATGATCAACCGTGTGAACGGGAGACATGTTCAAATATGTCTCAGTTGTCCTCCCCTGGTTCTCGGGTGCAACATTCCAGATGCTTTACTAACACTCTCCGCACTTGGAGAGTCAGCACCTTTAAGCTCCTGTTTGTCCCAGTTTGCAATTTCTGCGGAAGATGAACAGAAATAGGGAGAACCAATGAGAGACTAGCTGGAGGTGTCTGGACGGGCAAATTTAACTCTCATTTCCCACCAGGAAGAGGAAATAACCAAAGGCTCAGCATGCCGTGCCGGAACCAGAGTAGGGCCTGAAGCCATCCTGCGGTGTTGCGGCCAGCTCAAAAGAAAGCGAGTTGAAGAAAGGAGCTCAGGGGCACTGTAATTCACAAACCTGCAGAGTTATAAATGACAGCTATCGTCCAAAAATATACTGAAGTAAGGCTGCCAAGAGGACTTGAAAGCGGGGCAGAATTGCAGGAAACCAATTTCAGGAGGTAGACTGGAATTGCATTGAAAGCATAGGAAAAGAGGCAGAACGTCCACAATGATGCACTTGGCCAAAAAGGGCGTATGCGTTTTTTCCTGAATATATTCAGGAAAAAACGCATACGCCCTTTTTGGCCAACCAAGCAAGCTTGCAAAGGAAATCTGCACTACAATGAAGTCTCACTTCCCCCCGGTCAAAAGGGCCATCTGAAAAAAGTGTAAAATCCAGAAAGGCAGGACAGGCCATGGAGAACTGGGAGCCTTGTTATGCTGATGGGCGGGATGTAAATTGCCAACAGACACTAGGGAGAAGTGTATGGTGTTTCCTGAAACATCTAAAAAACAAAGCAACAGAGCCTAGGGCACTTCCACTTATGGTCCTATAGCTTAGGGAAATTAAAATCAAAAAGACACAGCCACCCCAAAGTTTGGGACGCCTCTGTTTACAAGAACCTCGTTTACAGTACAAGTTCAACATCGCAGAAAGTGAAAAATGGATAAAGAAGTTGTGGTATTTACTTACAAAGCAATATCACTCAGCAATGAAATCTATGTCATCAGGCCCTTAGCAGCACAATGAGTGGATTCAGGTATGATGATTCTAACTGAAATAAGTCACACAGAAAAAGAACCATCATAAGATATCAGTAATACACGGAATGTAAACTTGGCTACACAGGAACTGAATTACAGAACAGAACAGGGTCTCAAATTTAGAAAACCAACTTATGCTTGCTTAAGGGGAAAGGTGAGTTGGGGTGCTGCATAAAACCAGAGATTGAAATGAGCACAGATAAAGTTCCTTAAGCCAAATATGGAATAGACAAGAGCTACTCCTTGCTCAACGAAATGGACTCAACACCGCATATTAAATGCCTAAGAATGTACCTGACTAGTAAGTATCTTAAAACCTATGGATTGCTATGTCTCCGAAAGAGAATCAAGCATGTGTACAGGGGCATAAACGCAGCAGTGATAGGATTGGAGAGGTTCGGTGAGCAAATGAAGACCCTTTGAAGTCATATTGCATGGTACCCATTCCACGGGTTTCAACTACCCAGGTTTAAGGTATTCTTCCTTCAGCTAAAACATGCATGTGGAACCTAGAGTATGATCAACCATGTGATCGGGAGACGTGTTCAAATATGTCTCAGTTTTCGTACCCTGGTACTCGGGTGCAACATTCCAGACGCTTTACTAACACCCTCCCGACTTGGAGAGTCAGTCCCTTTAACCTCCTGTTTGGCCCAGTTTGCAATTTCTGCGGAAGATGAACAGGAATAGTGAGAACCAATGAGAGACTAGCTGGAGGTGTCTGGACGGGCAAATTTAACTCTCATTTCCCACCAGGAAGAGGAATTAACCAAAGGCTCAGCGTGCCGTGCCGGAACCAGATTAGGGCCTGAAGCCATCCTGCGGTGTTGCGGCCAGCTCAAAAGAAAGCGAGTTGAAGAAAGGAGCTCAGGGCCACTGTAATTCACAAACCTGCAGAGTTATAAATGACAGCTATCGTCCAAAAATATACTGAAGTAAGGCTGCCAAGAGGACTTGAAAGCGGGGCAGAATTGCAGGAAACCGATTTCAGGAGGTAGACTGGAATTGCATTGAAAGCATAGGAAAAGAGGCAGAACGTCCACAATGATGCACTTGGCCAAAAAGGGCGTATGCGTTTTTTCCTGAATATATTCAGGAAAAAACGCATACGCCCTTTTTGGCCAACCAAGCAAGCTTGCAAAGGAAATCTGCACTACAATGAAGTCTCACTTCCCCCTGGTCAAAAGGGCCATCTGAAAAAAGTGTAAAATCCAGAAAGGCAGGACAGGCCATGGAGAACTGGGAGCCTTGTTATGCTGATGGGCGGGATGTAAATTGCCAACAGACACTCGGGAGAAGTGTATGGTGTTTCCTGAAACATCTAAAAAACAAAGCAACAGAGCCTAGGGCACTTCCACTTATGGTCCTATAGCTTAGGGAAATTAAAATCAAAAAGACACAGCCACCCCAAAGTTTGGGACGCCTCTGTTTACAAGAACCTCGTTTACCGTACAAGTTCAATATCACAGAAAGTGAAAAATGGATAAAGAACTTGTGGTACTTACGTACAATGCAGTATCACTCAACAATGAAATCTATGTCATCAGGTCCTTAGCAGCACAATGAGTGGATTCAGGTACGATGATTCTAACTGAAATAAGTCACACAGAAAAAGAAACATCATAAGATATCACTAATACACGGAATGTAAACTTGGCTACACAGGAACTGAATTCCAAAACAGAACAGGGTCTCAAAATTAGAAAACCAACTTATGCTTGCTTAAGGGGAAAGGTGAGTTGGGGTGCTGCATAAAACCAGAGATTGAAATGAGCACAGATAAAGTTCCTTAAGCCAAATATGGAATAGCAAGAGCTACTCCTTGCTCAATGAAATGGACTCAACACCCCATATTAAACGTCTAAGAATGTACCTGACTAGTAAGTATCTTAAAACCTATGGATTGCTATGTCTCCAAAAGAGAATCAAGCATGTGTACAGGGGCATAAACGCAGCAGTGATAGGATTGGAGAGGTTCAGTGAGCAAATGAAGACCCTTTGAAGTCATATTGCATGGTACCCATTCCACGGGTCTCAACTCTCCAGGTTTAAGGTATTCTTCCTTCAGCTAAAACATGCATGTGGAACCCAGAGTATGATCAACCGTGTGAACGGGAGACATGTTCAAATATGTCTCAGTTGTCCTCCCCTGGTTCTCGGGTGCAACATTCCAGACGCTTTACTAACACTCTCCGCACTTGGAGAGTCAGCACCTTTAAGCTCCTGTTTGTCCCAGTTTGCAATTTCTGCGGAAGATGAACAGAAATAGGGAGAACCAATGAGAGACTAGCTGGAGGTGTCTGGACGGGCAAATTTAACTCTCATTTCCCACCAGGAAGAGGAAATAACCAAAGGCTCAGCATGCCGTGCCGGAACCAGAGTAGGGCCTGAAGCCATCCTGCGGTGTTGCGGCCAGCTCAAAAGAAAGCGAGTTGAAGAAAGGAGCTCAGGGGCACTGTAATTCACAAACCTGCAGAGTTATAAATGACAGCTATCGTCCAAAAATATACTGAAGTAAGGCTGCCAAGAGGACTTGAAAGCGGGGCAGAATTGCAGGAAACCAATTTCAGGAGGTAGACTGGAATTGCATTGAAAGCATAGGAAAAGAGGCAGAACGTCCACAATGATGCACTTGGCCAAAAAGGGCGTATGCGTTTTTTCCTGAATATATTCAGGAAAAAACGCATACGCCCTTTTTGGCCAACCAAGCAAGCTTGCAAAGGAAATCTGCACTACAATGAAGTCTCACTTCCCCCCGGTCAAAAGGGCCATCTGAAAAAAGTGTAAAATCCAGAAAGGCAGGACAGGCCATGGAGAACTGGGAGCCTTGTTATGCTGATGGGCGGGATGTAAATTGCCAACAGACACTCGGGAGAAGTGTATGGTGTTTCCTGAAACATCTAAAAAACAAAGCAACAGAGCCTAGGGCACTTCCACTTATGGTCCTATAGCTTAGGGAAATTAAAATCAAAAAGACACAGCCACCCCAAAGTTTGGGACGCCTCTGTTTACAAGAACCTCGTTTACAGTACAAGTTCAACATCGCAGAAAGTGAAAAATGGATAAAGAAGTTGTGGTATTTACTTACAAAGCAATATCACTCAGCAATGAAATCTATGTCATCAGGCCCTTAGCAGCACAATGAGTGGATTCAGGTATGATGATTCTAACTGAAATAAGTCACACAGAAAAAGAAACATCATAAGATATCAGTAATACACGGAATGTAAACTTGGCTACACAGGAACTGAATTACAGAACAGAACAGGGTCTCAAATTTAGAAAACCAACTTATGCTTGCTTAAGGGTAAAGGTGAGTTGGGGTGCTGCATAAAACCAGAGATTGAAATGAGCACAGATAAAGTTCCTTAAGCCAAATATGGAATAGACAAGAGCTACTCCTTGCTCAACGAAATGGACTCAACACCGCATATTAAATGCCTAAGAATGTACCTGACTAGTAAGTATCTTAAAACCTATGGATTGCTATGTCTCCGAAAGAGAATCAAGCATGTGTACAGGGGCATAAACGCAGCAGTGATAGGATTGGAGAGGTTCGGTGAGCAAATGAAGACCCTTTGAAGTCATATTGCATGGTACCCATTCCACGGGTTTCAACTACCCAGGTTTAAGGTATTCTTCCTTCAGCTAAAACATGCATGTGGAACCTAGAGTATGATCAACCATGTGATCGGGAGACGTGTTCAAATATGTCTCAGTTTTCGTACCCTGGTACTCGGGTGCAACATTCCAGACGCTTTACTAACACCCTCCCGACTTGGAGAGTCAGTCCCTTTAACCTCCTGTTTGGCCCAGTTTGCAATTTCTGCGGAAGATGAACAGGAATAGTGAGAACCAATGAGAGACTAGCTGGAGGTGTCTGGACGGGCAAATTTAACTCTCATTTCCCACCAGGAAGAGGAATTAACCAAAGGCTCAGCGTGCCGTGCCGGAACCAGATTAGGGCCTGAAGCCATCCTGCGGTGTTGCGGCCAGCTCAAAAGAAAGCGAGTTGAAGAAAGGAGCTCAGGGCCACTGTAATTCACAAACCTGCAGAGTTATAAATGACAGCTATCGTCCAAAAATATACTGAAGTAAGGCTGCCAAGAGGACTTGAAAGCGGGGCAGAATTGCAGGAAACCGATTTCAGGAGGTAGACTGGAATTGCATTGAAAGCATAGGAAAAGAGGCAGAACGTCCACAATGATGCACTTGGCCAAAAAGGGCGTATGCGTTTTTTCCTGAATATATTCAGGAAAAAACGCATACGCCCTTTTTGGCCAACCAAGCAAGCTTGCAAAGGAAATCTGCACTACAATGAAGTCTCACTTCCCCCTGGTCAAAAGGGCCATCTGAAAAAAGTGTAAAATCCAGAAAGGCAGGACAGGCCATGGAGAACTGGGAGCCTTGTTATGCTGATGGGCGGGATGTAAATTGCCAACAGACACTCGGGAGAAGTGTATGGTGTTTCCTGAAACATCTAAAAAACAAAGCAACAGAGCCTAGGGCACTTCCACTTATGGTCCTATAGCTTAGGGAAATTAAAATCAAAAAGACACAGCCACCCCAAAGTTTGGGACGCCTCTGTTTACAAGAACCTCGTTTACCGTACAAGTTCAATATCACAGAAAGTGAAAAATGGATAAAGAACTTGTGGTACTTACGTACAATGCAGTATCACTCAACAATGAAATCTATGTCATCAGGCCCGTAGCAGCATAATGAGTGGATTCAGGTACGATGATTCTAACTGAAATAAGTCACACAGAAAAAGAAACATCATAAGATATCACTAATACACGGAATGTAAACTTGGCTACACAGGAACTGAATTCCAAAACAGAACAGGGTCTCAAAATTAGAAAACCAACTTATGCTTGCTTAAGGGGAAAGGTGAGTTGGGGGTGCTGCATAAAACCAGAGATTGAAATGAGCACAGATAAAGTTCCTTAAGCCAAATATGGAATAGCAAGAGCTACTCCTTGCTCAATGAAATGGACTCAACACCCCATATTAAACGTCTAAGAATGTACCTGACTAGTAAGTATCTTAAAACCTATGGATTGCTATGTCTCCAAAAGAGAATCAAGCATGTGTACAGGGGCATAAACGCAGCAGTGATAGGATTGGAGAGGTTCAGTGAGCAAATGAAGACCCTTTGAAGTCATATTGCATGGTACCCATTCCACGGGTCTCAACTCTCCAGGTTTAAGGTATTCTTCCTTCAGCTAAAACATGCATGTGGAACCCAGAGTATGATCAACCGTGTGAACGGGAGACATGTTCAAATATGTCTCAGTTGTCCTCCCCTGGTTCTCGGGTGCAACATTCCAGACGCTTTACTAACACTCTCCGCACTTGGAGAGTCAGCACCTTTAAGCTCCTGTTTGTCCCAGTTTGCAATTTCTGCGGAAGATGAACAGAAATAGGGAGAACCAATGAGAGACTAGCTGGAGGTGTCTGGACGGGCAAATTTAACTCTCATTTCCCACCAGGAAGAGGAAATAACCAAAGGCTCAGCATGCCGTGCCGGAACCAGAGTAGGGCCTGAAGCCATCCTGCGGTGTTGCGGCCAGCTCAAAAGAAAGCGAGTTGAAGAAAGGAGCTCAGGGGCACTGTAATTCACAAACCTGCAGAGTTATAAATGACAGCTATCGTCCAAAAATATACTGAAGTAAGGCTGCCAAGAGGACTTGAAAGCGGGGCAGAATTGCAGGAAACCAATTTCAGGAGGTAGACTGGAATTGCATTGAAAGCATAGGAAAAGAGGCAGAACGTCCACAATGATGCACTTGGCCAAAAAGGGCGTATGCGTTTTTTCCTGAATATATTCAGGAAAAAACGCATACGCCCTTTTTGGCCAACCAAGCAAGCTTGCAAAGGAAATCTGCACTACAATGAAGTCTCACTTCCCCCCGGTCAAAAGGGCCATCTGAAAAAAGTGTAAAATCCAGAAAGGCAGGACAGGCCATGGAGAACTGGGAGCCTTGTTATGCTGATGGGCGGGATGTAAATTGCCAACAGACACTCGGGAGAAGTGTATGGTGTTTCCTGAAACATCTAAAAAACAAAGCAACAGAGCCTAGGGCACTTCCACTTATGGTCCTATAGCTTAGGGAAATTAAAATCAAAAAGACACAGCCACCCCAAAGTTTGGGACGCCTCTGTTTACAAGAACCTCGTTTACAGTACAAGTTCAACATCGCAGAAAGTGAAAAATGGATAAAGAAGTTGTGGTATTTACTTACAAAGCAATATCACTCAGCAATGAAATCTATGTCATCAGGCCCTTAGCAGCACAATGAGTGGATTCAGGTATGATGATTCTAACTGAAATAAGTCACACAGAAAAAGAAACATCATAAGATATCAGTAATACACGGAATGTAAACTTGGCTACACAGGAACTGAATTACAGAACAGAACAGGGTCTCAAATTTAGAAAACCAACTTATGCTTGCTTAAGGGTAAAGGTGAGTTGGGGTGCTGCATAAAACCAGAGATTGAAATGAGCACAGATAAAGTTCCTTAAGCCAAATATGGAATAGACAAGAGCTACTCCTTGCTCAACGAAATGGACTCAACACCGCATATTAAATGCCTAAGAATGTACCTGACTAGTAAGTATCTTAAAACCTATGGATTGCTATGTCTCCGAAAGAGAATCAAGCATGTGTACAGGGGCATAAACGCAGCAGTGATAGGATTGGAGAGGTTCGGTGAGCAAATGAAGACCCTTTGAAGTCATATTGCATGGTACCCATTCCACGGGTTTCAACTACCCAGGTTTAAGGTATTCTTCCTTCAGCTAAAACATGCATGTGGAACCTAGAGTATGATCAACCATGTGATCGGGAGACGTGTTCAAATATGTCTCAGTTTTCGTACCCTGGTACTCGGGTGCAACATTCCAGACGCTTTACTAACACCCTCCCGACTTGGAGAGTCAGTCCCTTTAACCTCCTGTTTGGCCCAGTTTGCAATTTCTGCGGAAGATGAACAGGAATAGTGAGAACCAATGAGAGACTAGCTGGAGGTGTCTGGACGGGCAAATTTAACTCTCATTTCCCACCAGGAAGAGGAATTAACCAAAGGCTCAGCGTGCCGTGCCGGAACCAGATTAGGGCCTGAAGCCATCCTGCGGTGTTGCGGCCAGCTCAAAAGAAAGCGAGTTGAAGAAAGGAGCTCAGGGCCACTGTAATTCACAAACCTGCAGAGTTATAAATGACAGCTATCGTCCAAAAATATACTGAAGTAAGGCTGCCAAGAGGACTTGAAAGCGGGGCAGAATTGCAGGAAACCGATTTCAGGAGGTAGACTGGAATTGCATTGAAAGCATAGGAAAAGAGGCAGAACGTCCACAATGATGCACTTGGCCAAAAAGGGCGTATGCGTTTTTTCCTGAATATATTCAGGAAAAAACGCATACGCCCTTTTTGGCCAACCAAGCAAGCTTGCAAAGGAAATCTGCACTACAATGAAGTCTCACTTCCCCCTGGTCAAAAGGGCCATCTGAAAAAAGTGTAAAATCCAGAAAGGCAGGACAGGCCATGGAGAACTGGGAGCCTTGTTATGCTGATGGGCGGGATGTAAATTGCCAACAGACACTCGGGAGAAGTGTATGGTGTTTCCTGAAACATCTAAAAAACAAAGCAACAGAGCCTAGGGCACTTCCACTTATGGTCCTATAGCTTAGGGAAATTAAAATCAAAAAGACACAGCCACCCCAAAGTTTGGGACGCCTCTGTTTACAAGAACCTCGTTTACCGTACAAGTTCAATATCACAGAAAGTGAAAAATGGATAAAGAACTTGTGGTACTTACGTACAATGCAGTATCACTCAACAATGAAATCTATGTCATCAGGCCCGTAGCAGCATAATGAGTGGATTCAGGTACGATGATTCTAACTGAAATAAGTCACACAGAAAAAGAAACATCATAAGATATCACTAATACACGGAATGTAAACTTGGCTACACAGGAACTGAATTCCAAAACAGAACAGGGTCTCAAAATTAGAAAACCAACTTATGCTTGCTTAAGGGGAAAGGTGAGTTGGGGTGCTGCATAAAACCAGACATTGAAATGAGCACAGATAAAGTTCCTTAAGCCAAATATGGAATAGACAAGAGCTACTCCTTGCTCAATGAAATGGACTCAACACCGCATATTAAACGCCTAAGAATGTACCTGACTAGTAAGTATCTTAAAACCTATGGATTGCTATGTCTCCAAAAGAGAATCAAGCATGTGTACAGGGGCATAAACGCAGCAGTGATAGGATTGGAGAGGTTCAGTGAGCAAATGAAGACCCTTTGAAGTCATATTGCATTGTACCCATTCCACGGGTCTCAACTCTCCAGGTTTAAGGTATTCTTCCTTCAGCTAAAACATGCATGTGGAACCCAGAGTATGATCAACCGTGTGAACGGGAGACATGTTCAAATATGTCTCAGTTTTCCTCCCCTGGTACTCGGGTGCAACATTCCAGACGCTTTACTAACACTCTCCGCACTTGGAGAGTCAGCACCTTTAAGCTCCTGTTTGGCCCAGTTTGCAATTTCTGCGGAAGATGAACAGAAATAGGGAGAACCAATGAGAGACTAGCTGGAGGTGTCTGGACGGGCAAATTTAACTCTCATTTCCCACCAGGAAGAGGAAATAACCAAAGGCTCAGCATGCCGTGACGGAACCAGATTAGGGCCTGAAGCCATCCTGCGGTGTTGCGGCCAGCTCAAAAGAAAGCGAGTTGAAGAAAGGAGCTCAGGGGCACTGTAATTCACAAACCTGCAGAGTTATAAATGACAGCTATCGTCCAAAAATATACTGAAGTAAGGCTGCCAAGAGGACTTGAAAGCGGGGCAGAATTGCAGGAAACCGATTTCAGGAGGTAGACTGGAATTGCATTGAAAGCATAGGAAAAGAGGCAGAACGTCCACAATGATGCACTTGGCCAAAAAGGGCGTATGCGTTTTTTCCTGAATATATTCAGGAAAAAACGCATACGCCCTTTTTGGCCAACCAAGCAAGCTTGCAAAGGAAATCTGCACTACAATGAAGTCTCACTTCCCCCCGGTCAAAAGGGCCATCTGAAAAAAGTGTAAAATCCAGAAAGGCAGGACAGGCCATGGAGAACTGAGAGCCTTGTTATGCTGATGGGCGGGATGTAAATTGCCAACAGACACTCGGGAGAAGTGTATGGTGTTTCCTGAAACATCTAAAAAACAAAGCAACAGAGCCTAGGGCACTTCCACTTATGGTCCTATAGATTAGGGAAATTAAAATCAAAAAGACACAGCCACCCCAAAGTTTGGGACGCCTCTGTTTACAAGAACCTCGTTTACAGTACAAGTTCAACATCGCAGAAAGTGAAAAATGGATAAAGAAGTTGTGGTATTTACTTACAAAGCAATATCACTCAGCAATGAAATCTATGTCATCAGGCCCTTAGCAGCACAATGAGTGGATTCAGGTATGATGATTCTAACTGAAATAAGTCACACAGAAAAAGAAACATCATAAGATATCAGTAATACACGGAATGTAAACTTGGCTACACAGGAACTGAATTACAGAACAGAACAGGGTCTCAAATTTAGAAAACCAACTTATGCTTGCTTAAGGGGAAAGGTGAGTTGGGGTGCTGCATAAAACCAGAGATTGAAATGAGCACAGATAAAGTTCCTTAAGCCAAATATGGAATAGACAAGAGCTACTCCTTGCTCAACGAAATGGACTCAACACCGCATATTAAATGCCTAAGAATGTACCTGACTAGTAAGTATCTTAAAACCTATGGATTGCTATGTCTCCGAAAGAGAATCAAGCATGTGTACAGGGGCATAAACGCAGCAGTGATAGGATTGGAGAGGTTCGGTGAGCAAATGAAGACCCTTTGAAGTCATATTGCATGGTACCCATTCCACGGGTTTCAACTACCCAGGTTTAAGGTATTCTTCCTTCAGCTAAAACATGCATGTGCAACCTAGAGTATGATCAACCATGTGATCGGGAGACGTGTTCAAATATGTCTTAGTTTTCGTACCCTGGTACTCGGGTGCAACATTCCAGACGCTTTACTAACACCCTCCCGACTTGGAGAGTCAGTCCCTTTAACCTCCTGTTTGGCCCAGTTTGCAATTTCTGCGGAAGATGAACAGAAATAGGGAGAACCAATGAGAGACTAGCTGGAGGTGTCTGGACGGGCAAATTTAACTCTCATTTCCCACCAGGAAGAGGAAATAACCAAAGGCTCAGCATGCCGTGCCGGAACCAGAGTAGGGCCTGAAGCCATCCTGCGGTGTTGCGGCCAGCTCAAAAGAAAGCGAGTTGAAGAAAGGAGCTCAGGGGCACTGTAATTCACAAACCTGCAGAGTTATAAATGACAGCTATCGTCCAAAAATATACTGAAGTAAGGCTGCCAAGAGGACTTGAAAGCGGGGCAGAATTGCAGGAAACCAATTTCAGGAGGTAGACTGGAATTGCATTGAAAGCATAGGAAAAGAGGCAGAACGTCCACAATGATGCACTTGGCCAAAAAGGGCGTATGCGTTTTTTCCTGAATATATTCAGGAAAAAACGCATACGCCCTTTTTGGCCAACCAAGCAAGCTTGCAAAGGAAATCTGCACTACAATGAAGTCTCACTTCCCCCCGGTCAAAAGGGCCATCTGAAAAAAGTGTAAAATCCAGAAAGGCAGGACAGGCCATGGAGAACTGGGAGCCTTGTTATGCTGATGGGCGGGATGTAAATTGCCAACAGACACTCGGGAGAAGTGTATGGTGTTTCCTGAAACATCTAAAAAACAAAGCAACAGAGCCTAGGGCACTTCCACTTATGGTCCTATAGCTTAGGGAAATTAAAATCAAAAAGACACAGCCACCCCAAAGTTTGGGACGCCTCTGTTTACAAGAACCTCGTTTACAGTACAAGTTCAACATCGCAGAAAGTGAAAAATGGATAAAGAAGTTGTGGTATTTACTTACAAAGCAATATCACTCAGCAATGAAATCTATGTCATCAGGCCCTTAGCAGCACAATGAGTGGATTCAGGTATGATGATTCTAACTGAAATAAGTCACACAGAAAAAGAAACATCATAAGATATCAGTAATACACGGAATGTAAACTTGGCTACACAGGAACTGAATTACAGAACAGAACAGGGTCTCAAATTTAGAAAACCAACTTATGCTTGCTTAAGGGGAAAGGTGAGTTGGGGTGCTGCATAAAACCAGAGATTGAAATGAGCACAGATAAAGTTCCTTAAGCCAAATATGGAATAGACAAGAGCTACTCCTTGCTCAACGAAATGGACTCAACACCGCATATTAAATGCCTAAGAATGTACCTGACTAGTAAGTATCTTAAAACCTATGGATTGCTATGTCTCCGAAAGAGAATCAAGCATGTGTACAGGGGCATAAACGCAGCAGTGATAGGATTGGAGAGGTTCGGTGAGCAAATGAAGACCCTTTGAAGTCATATTGCATGGTACCCATTCCACGGGTTTCAACTACCCAGGTTTAAGGTATTCTTCCTTCAGCTAAAACATGCATGTGGAACCTAGAGTATGATCAACCATGTGATCGGGAGACGTGTTCAAATATGTCTCAGTTTTCGTACCCTGGTACTCGGGTGCAACATTCCAGACGCTTTACTAACACCCTCCCGACTTGGAGAGTCAGTCCCTTTAACCTCCTGTTTGGCCCAGTTTGCAATTTCTGCGGAAGATGAACAGGAATAGTGAGAACCAATGAGAGACTAGCTGGAGGTGTCTGGACGGGCAAATTTAACTCTCATTTCCCACCAGGAAGAGGAATTAACCAAAGGCTCAGCGTGCCGTGCCGGAACCAGATTAGGGCCTGAAGCCATCCTGCGGTGTTGCGGCCAGCTCAAAAGAAAGCGAGTTGAAGAAAGGAGCTCAGGGCCACTGTAATTCACAAACCTGCAGAGTTATAAATGACAGCTATCGTCCAAAAATATACTGAAGTAAGGCTGCCAAGAGGACTTGAAAGCGGGGCAGAATTGCAGGAAACCGATTTCAGGAGGTAGACTGGAATTGCATTGAAAGCATAGGAAAAGAGGCAGAACGTCCACAATGATGCACTTGGCCAAAAAGGGCGTATGCGTTTTTTCCTGAATATATTCAGGAAAAAACGCATACGCCCTTTTTGGCCAACCAAGCAAGCTTGCAAAGGAAATCTGCACTACAATGAAGTCTCACTTCCCCCTGGTCAAAAGGGCCATCTGAAAAAAGTGTAAAATCCAGAAAGGCAGGACAGGCCATGGAGAACTGGGAGCCTTGTTATGCTGATGGGCGGGATGTAAATTGCCAACAGACACTCGGGAGAAGTGTATGGTGTTTCCTGAAACATCTAAAAAACAAAGCAACAGAGCCTAGGGCACTTCCACTTATGGTCCTATAGCTTAGGGAAATTAAAATCAAAAAGACACAGCCACCCCAAAGTTTGGGACGCCTCTGTTTACAAGAACCTCGTTTACCGTACAAGTTCAATATCACAGAAAGTGAAAAATGGATAAAGAACTTGTGGTACTTACGTACAATGCAGTATCACTCAACAATGAAATCTATGTCATCAGGCCCGTAGCAGCATAATGAGTGGATTCAGGTACGATGATTCTAACTGAAATAAGTCACACAGAAAAAGAAACATCATAAGATATCACTAATACACGGAATGTAAACTTGGCTACACAGGAACTGAATTCCAAAACAGAACAGGGTCTCAAAATTAGAAAACCAACTTATGCTTGCTTAAGGGGAAAGGTGAGTTGGGGTGCTGCATAAAACCAGACATTGAAATGAGCACAGATAAAGTTCCTTAAGCCAAATATGGAATAGACAAGAGCTACTCCTTGCTCAATGAAATGGACTCAACACCGCATATTAAACGCCTAAGAATGTACCTGACTAGTAAGTATCTTAAAACCTATGGATTGCTATGTCTCCAAAAGAGAATCAAGCATGTGTACAGGGGCATAAACGCAGCAGTGATAGGATTGGAGAGGTTCAGTGAGCAAATGAAGACCCTTTGAAGTCATATTGCATTGTACCCATTCCACGGGTCTCAACTCTCCAGGTTTAAGGTATTCTTCCTTCAGCTAAAACATGCATGTGGAACCCAGAGTATGATCAACCGTGTGAACGGGAGACATGTTCAAATATGTCTCAGTTTTCCTCCCCTGGTACTCGGGTGCAACATTCCAGACGCTTTACTAACACTCTCCGCACTTGGAGAGTCAGCACCTTTAAGCTCCTGTTTGGCCCAGTTTGCAATTTCTGCGGAAGATGAACAGAAATAGGGAGAACCAATGAGAGACTAGCTGGAGGTGTCTGGACGGGCAAATTTAACTCTCATTTCCCACCAGGAAGAGGAAATAACCAAAGGCTCAGCATGCCGTGACGGAACCAGATTAGGGCCTGAAGCCATCCTGCGGTGTTGCGGCCAGCTCAAAAGAAAGCGAGTTGAAGAAAGGAGCTCAGGGGCACTGTAATTCACAAACCTGCAGAGTTATAAATGACAGCTATCGTCCAAAAATATACTGAAGTAAGGCTGCCAAGAGGACTTGAAAGCGGGGCAGAATTGCAGGAAACCGATTTCAGGAGGTAGACTGGAATTGCATTGAAAGCATAGGAAAAGAGGCAGAACGTCCACAATGATGCACTTGGCCAAAAAGGGCGTATGCGTTTTTTCCTGAATATATTCAGGAAAAAACGCATACGCCCTTTTTGGCCAACCAAGCAAGCTTGCAAAGGAAATCTGCACTACAATGAAGTCTCACTTCCCCCCGGTCAAAAGGGCCATCTGAAAAAAGTGTAAAATCCAGAAAGGCAGGACAGGCCATGGAGAACTGAGAGCCTTGTTATGCTGATGGGCGGGATGTAAATTGCCAACAGACACTCGGGAGAAGTGTATGGTGTTTCCTGAAACATCTAAAAAACAAAGCAACAGAGCCTAGGGCACTTCCACTTATGGTCCTATAGATTAGGGAAATTAAAATCAAAAAGACACAGCCACCCCAAAGTTTGGGACGCCTCTGTTTACAAGAACCTCGTTTACAGTACAAGTTCAACATCGCAGAAAGTGAAAAATGGATAAAGAAGTTGTGGTATTTACTTACAAAGCAATATCACTCAGCAATGAAATCTATGTCATCAGGCCCTTAGCAGCACAATGAGTGGATTCAGGTATGATGATTCTAACTGAAATAAGTCACACAGAAAAAGAAACATCATAAGATATCAGTAATACACGGAATGTAAACTTGGCTACACAGGAACTGAATTACAGAACAGAACAGGGTCTCAAATTTAGAAAACCAACTTATGCTTGCTTAAGGGGAAAGGTGAGTTGGGGTGCTGCATAAAACCAGAGATTGAAATGAGCACAGATAAAGTTCCTTAAGCCAAATATGGAATAGACAAGAGCTACTCCTTGCTCAACGAAATGGACTCAACACCGCATATTAAATGCCTAAGAATGTACCTGACTAGTAAGTATCTTAAAACCTATGGATTGCTATGTCTCCGAAAGAGAATCAAGCATGTGTACAGGGGCATAAACGCAGCAGTGATAGGATTGGAGAGGTTCGGTGAGCAAATGAAGACCCTTTGAAGTCATATTGCATGGTACCCATTCCACGGGTTTCAACTACCCAGGTTTAAGGTATTCTTCCTTCAGCTAAAACATGCATGTGCAACCTAGAGTATGATCAACCATGTGATCGGGAGACGTGTTCAAATATGTCTTAGTTTTCGTACCCTGGTACTCGGGTGCAACATTCCAGACGCTTTACTAACACCCTCCCGACTTGGAGAGTCAGTCCCTTTAACCTCCTGTTTGGCCCAGTTTGCAATTTCTGCGGAAGATGAACAGGAATAGCGAGAACCAATGAGAGACTAGCTGGAGGTGTCTGGACGGGCAAATTTAACTCTCATTTCCCACCAGGAAGAGGAATTAACCAAAGGCTCAGCGTGCCGTGACGGAACCAGATTAGGGCCTGAAGCCATCCTGCGGTGTTGCGGCCAGCTCAAAAGAAAGCGAGTTGAAGAAAGGAGCTCAGGGGCACTGTAATTCACAAACCTGCAGAGTTATAAATGACAGCTATCGTCCAAAAATATACTGAAGTAAGGCTGCCAAGAGGACTTGAAAGCGGGGCAGAATTGCAGGAAACCGATTTCAGGAGGTAGACTGGAATTGCATTGAAAGCATAGGAAAAGAGGCAGAACGTCCACAATGATGCACTTGGCCAAAAAGGGCGTATGCGTTTTTTCCTGAATATATTCAGGAAAAAACGCATACGCCCTTTTTGGCCAACCAAGCAAGCTTGCAAAGGAAATCTGCACTACAATGAAGTCTCACTTCCCCCCGGTCAAAAGGGCCATCTGAAAAAAGTGTAAAATCCAGAAAGGCAGGACAGGCCATGGAGAACTGGGAGCCTTGTTATGCTGATGGGCGGGATGTAAATTGCCAACAGACACTCGGGAGAAGTGTATGGTGTTTCCTCAAACATCTAAAAAACAAAGCAACAGAGCCTAGGGCACTTCCACTTATGGTCCTATAGCTTAGGGAAATTAAAATCAAAAAGACACAGCCACCCCAAAGTTTGGGACGCCTCTGTTTACAAGAACCTCGTTTACAGTACAAGTTCAACATCGCAGAAAGTGAAAAATGGATAAAGAAGTTGTGGTATTTACTTACAAAGCAATATCACTCAGCAATGAAATCTATGTCATCAGGCCCTTAGCAGCACAATGAGTGGATTCAGGTATGATGATTCTAACTGAAATAAGTCACACAGAAAAAGAACCATCATAAGATATCAGTAATACACGGAATGTAAACTTGGCTACACAGGAACTGAATTACAGAACAGAACAGGGTCTCAAATTTAGAAAACCAACTTATGCTTGCTTAAGGGGAAAGGTGAGTTGGGGTGCTGCATAAAACCAGACATTGAAATGAGCACAGATAAAGTTCCTTAAGCCAAATATGGAATAGCAAGAGCTACTCCTTGCTCAATGAAATGGACTCAACACCGCATATTAAACGCCTAAGAATGTACCTGACTAGTAAGTATCTTAAAACCTATGGATTGCTATGTCTCCAAAAGAGAATCAAGCATGTGTACAGGGGCATAAACGCAGCAGTGATAGGATTGGAGAGGTTCAGTGAGCAAATGAAGACCCTTTGAAGTCATATTGCATGGTACCCATTCCACGGGTCTCAACTCTCCAGGTTTAAGGTATTCTTCCTTCAGCTAAAACATGCATGTGGAACCCAGAGTATGATCAACCATGTGAACGGGAGACATGTTCAAATATGTCTCAGTTTTCCTCCCCTGGTACTCGGGTGCAACATTCCAGACGCTTTACTAACACCCTCCGCACTTGGAGAGTCAGCACCTTTAACCTCCTGTTTGGCCCAGTTTGCAATTTCTGCGGAAGATGAACAGGAATAGCGAGAACCAATGAGAGACTAGCTGGAGGTGTCTGGACGGGCAAATTTAACCCTCATTTCCCACCAGGAAGAGGAATTAACCAAAGGCTCAGCGTGCCGTGCCGGAACCAGATTAGGGCCTGAAGCCATCCTGCGGTGTTGCGGCCAGCTCAAAAGAAAGCGAGTTGAAGAAAGGAGCTCAGGGGCACTGTAATTCACAAACCTGCAGAGTTATAAATGACAGCTATCGTCCAAAAATATACTGAAGTAAGGCTGCCAAGAGGACTTGAAAGCGGGGCAGAATTGCAGGAAACCGATTTCAGGAGGTAGACTGGAATTGCATTGAAAGCATAGGAAAAGAGGCAGAACGTCCACAATGATGCACTTGGCCAAAAAGGGCGTAGGCGTTTTTTCCTGAATATATTCAGGAAAAAACG